>NC_079189.1:269147123-269447123 GCF_029499605.1 Hyla sarda | reverse complement strand
TCAGAATATTATAGACCCAACAGTATCATTTTTGTTTTGATGGGGCTTTTTAATCGCTTTTTGTAAAAAAAAAAAATTGTAGTATATGAAGTGACCTAAATACGCAATTCAGGGCTTTATCAGCTTTACTGAGCTACCGTTAAAATTATACCCAACGTATATAGGTTTGGTTTTTTATTATAAAAAGTTGCAATTATATATTTTTGCATGAAAATTTGTATGTTTTAAAATTGTCCTTTTATGACCACAATAACTTTTTTTTTTTTTTTGAGGGCTCATTTTTTACGCTGTCATCTGTAGTTTTTATCTGTACCATTCTTATTTTGATGGGACTTTATGATCACTTTTTATACATTTTTTAGGCTATGCAAAGTGACCAAAAATATGCAACTTTGGTTGTTTTTTTCACTATTTTTTAGACCCCCTAGGGGAATATTTATGAAAACCTGTCCAGAGGAAAAGTTGCCGATAGCAACTAATCAGATCTCTTCTTTTTTTTATTTTTGAAAAGGCCTCTGAAAAATGAAAGAAGCAATCTGATTGGTTGCTATGAGCAACTCAGCAACTTTTCCTCTGGACAGGTTTTCATAAATCTCCCCCATATGGTCTTATAGGCTGTATATGATGACATTAACCAGTATAGTCTGTATCTTTTTTCACAATGCAGTAAAAGTTGTAGGCCCTCAATAGATAATTTCTATAACTCTTCAAATAAATCTGCCAATCTGCCATTATTTTTGTTTTCTATTTTTTCTTAAGCCATCTTCTTTTTGCAGAGCATTGATGAAGTTGGCAAAAGTGATCTTGGCCGCAAAATTCGTGAAGGAGTTGAAGAGGCTGCAAAAACTGCCAAACACTCAGCTGAGTCAGTAAGCAGAGGAGGGGAGAAGCTTGGTAAAACAACTGCTTTCAAGGTCATCTCTCAGGTAATATTACTGTTAGAACTACTTTGGCATATATTATTTATATTATGTCTTTAGTATAAAGATATTCTTAAGTTATATAAAACCTATATGTTGGCTCCAAAAGATCTCTAAAAAATGGTGTATACCGTGGTTGACCACAATTTTGTCTCCGGTTTAAAAACCGTACTGCAACCGCATACGTTTTTTTTTTTAACATGGACGTCAATGGGAAACGCACATGTATACGGTTCCATACGGGAAAAACGTATATGTTTTTACTTTGCACATGCGCATTTGAATCCTAAAGTCCCCACCCATGACCCCTCCCATTAAAAATGGACAAAATTTTCAAAAACGTATGTTTTTTTTTTCTATAAAAACGGACGGAACAGTATGCACTTTTAAAAACAGTATACTGTTTACAAACGCATACGGTTTACTTTTTCCCATACTGTTCCATCCGTTTTTTTTCCCATACGGTTTTTGATAGAAAACGTATGCGGGAACCGTAGTTGAAAAACGTAATGTGAACCCAGCTTAAGTCGTGTAGGGAACATTGTGGGGTTAATGTTCAATCAGGGACCAAGGGATAGAAGGTAGCGGATTCCACCATTTCTTTAGTTGGGAGACCAGTGTGGCTGTGTAATATCCCTTGATATTAGGGACACCTAAACCTCTTGCTGGACGAGTTTTCATCATTATTGAGGCCTTCAGTCTAGGTTTTTTACCAGCCCATATAAATCTAGAAACTTATCTTTTGGGTTTTAGTGAAAAAGGGCTTAGGGAGGGGTATAGGAAGGCGTATAAAAGTTTGGGGAGCAGGAACATCTTTTCAGTAGCAACTCTACCAGACCAAGAAATTTCAGAGCCGGATAGATTATTGGTCATGTTGATCACTTATTAATGGTTCGTAGTTGTGTTTGTAAATATCCTTAGTTGGCTAGGTAAGATGCGTTCCTAAATAATCTATAGTGGAGGAGCACCAATCAAAGGAAAATTGGGATCGGAGGGCAGCTATAGTCATCTGGGGCATGTTGACGGGTAACGCTTGCGTTTTCGAATTTATTAAAGGGGTACTCCGGTGAAAAACTTTTTTTTTTTTTTTAATCAACTGGTGCCAGAAAATAAACAGATTTGTAAATTACTTCTATTAAAAAATCTTAATCCTTCCTGTACATATTAACTGCTGAATACTACAGTGGAAATTGTTTTCAGTTTGAAACACAGAGCTGTCTGCTGACATCATGAGCACAGTGCTCTCTGCTGACATCTCTGTCCATTTTAGGAAATGCCAGCGTAAAAGGAAATCCCCTTAGCAAACATATGCTGTTCTGTTCAGTAATTTATAAATCTGTTTAACCTTCTGGCACCAGTTGATAAAAAAAAAAAAAGAAAAAGTTTTTCACTGGAGTACCCCTTTAAGGAGATAGTAAGATAATTCACCGTACTCTAAGATATCGTCCATGACTGCACACAGAGAGATCTGAGGGTGCCTCAAAGAGAGAATGACATCATCGGCATATAGTGAAATAGTGTGGGTACTGGAGCCAATGGGGCTTGGGCAAGGAGTTCAATAGAAAGGATGTAGATGAGAGGGGATGGGGGGCAGCCCTGTCTAGTGCCGTTGGATATGGTGAATTCATCAGATTGAGCCCCGTTCGATAGGACCCGGGCTGAGGGGTTGGAGTATAAGGAAGTGATTGCGGACAAGATGTTGCCCACAAAACCCATTTTGCGTAAAACTGGAAAAAGTGAACGACCATTTAAGGCGATTAAAGGCCTTTTCTGCGTCTAGTGCAAGAAAAACGGCTGGGCATGACTGGGACCTTACCTGATGAAGGACATGATACAGACGTCTTGTATTGTCTGAAGTCTGATGCCCGATATGAAACCGGCTTGGTTCTGTGGAATTAAACTAGGGAGACATAAGGAGAGTCGGTTGGCCAGAAGTTTAGCAAATATTTTCAAGTTCTGATTTAAAAGTGA
Organism: Hyla sarda; assembly: GCF_029499605.1. NCBI lineage: Eukaryota > Metazoa > Chordata > Amphibia > Anura > Hylidae > Hyla > Hyla sarda. The sequence continues at coordinate 269,444,232 of NC_079189.1, read as the reverse complement.
GATGGGTCTGTAGTTTTGTGGTAGCTCTGTGGCTTTCCCTGGCTTGGGTATTGTTGTGATTATAGATTGTAAGTTCTCTTTAGGGAGGTTACCAGACGTAGTGGCTGCAGTGCAGAACATAGCTAGATAGGGGGACAAAATTTCATGATACAGCTTGTAATAGGAATTAGTGAAGCCGTCAGGGTCTGGTGCTTTGTCCGAGGGCAGAGAACGTATCACCTTCTGATCTTCTGAGGAGGAGATAGGGGCATTCAGATTTTCTAGTTGGGAGGGGGAGAGGGATGGGAGATGAAGTCTATTTAGATATATTTGGATAGCTGCGGCCGTATTTGGGTGTTCAGAGACAGAGGAGTGAAGATTAGAGATTGGCATAGAATGCTTGAAAGCCATCGGCTATAGATTTTGGAGTGAAAAGCGGGGTGTTAGTAGTGGGGTGAGTAAGAAGGGGTATCCTGGATTTAGCATATTGGGATTTGAGGCAGTTGGCGAGTAGTTTACCTGCTTTATTGGCTTGTGAATAAAATTTGGCCTTCGTTTTTCTGAACGATTTCTCATATGAGGAAAGTAACATGCAACGAAGATCCCGCCTAAGGGCAAGTAGCTGAGAGGTCGTATCCGTTAAGGGGGTATGTTTGTTAAGAAGCTCCAATATTTGTATGCGCGTCAGAAGAGAGGAGATCTCTATGTCACGGTGCTTTTTTAAATGTGAGCTATATTTAATACATATGCCGCGTATAACTGCCTTATGGCAATTCCACAGTGTTATACAAGATGGTGCGGTGGGGGCATTCCTGAGAAAGTATTCCTTGAGGTCAGTTAAGAGCTTTTGCAAGTATTCTCCGTGGGATAGAAGAAACCGGCTTATTCGCCAAGAATGTGATAGAGGAGAAGAAACTGTATCAGTAATAGTGAGCGTAATAGGTGCAGGATCTGTCCAGGAAATCATGCCTATGGAGGAGTTGCTGACTGATTGTAAGATGTTTCTGTCCACAAGGAACATGTCTAACCTAGAATATGAGTGTAGTCTTTTTCTGTATAATGTTGCAGTCGCCATATATCATAGAGTTCCGCTTTCCACGCCCAGGAGGACAATGAAAGGGAAGGGACGTGAGAAGTGGAAGTGGCGTCTACGATAGGATCCATAACTGAATTATAATCCCCACATAAAACCAGGGGGCCCCAGGATTTCCGGAGGACATGTTTAAGTAGGGAATCGAGGAATCTGAGTTGTCCCTTAAGGGCGTAGAGGGAAACTAACGTCAGCTTTACAGAGTTGATACAATATTGCAATAGTGCAATACAATATTATATATCTACCTTGGGAGTCAGGTTCAACATGGTCTAGCAGAAAAGATATCAAATTTCTAATACCAATAAATACTCCCCGAGCCTTAGAGGTGAAATGCGAGTGAAATACCTGTTGGAAAGCAGGGTTTTTAAGTCTGTGTGCTTCTTTGGCTAGGAGATGAGTCTCCTGGGCGCACACTACATCAATTTTAAGAGTAAGAACTTCCCTCCAAAAGTGCAATCTTTTTTGAGGTACATTGAGACCGTTAACATTCAAGCTAGTGATATTTATAACCATATTGTAGGAATATGGGTAAACGATAAGAATGCATGGTGGAAAATAAATTGGGGAGGGGACTCGCCTCCCAGCCAGCACGCGCCCCTGTGACAGTATAAGGCATCACTACATTTCGGTCAGACAGAAAGACCAAGAACCGTAAATAAACCATCTTGGGGGCGTGGCCACGCACGGCATGTGAGCGGACGTGTCATACGGAGAAACGCATTTGCTGGCTGAGACTAAAGTCACACGTTCCACCCCACGTTTTCATCGCATTCCCGCGGTGTGAGTGTTCTCATACATAATAGTATTATATTTACCAGTATATCTAGTCTTATTGACCCTGAAGGAAGGTTTATTTGTTTATGTGGCTCTTTTAATCGTGTCTTGCTAGTTCTGGTTGCGGTATATATACTTCCCCCCCTACTCGGGCGATGTCTTACGTAGGCTGGTCACCTTCTTGTCCTCCCTGCCTGATACAACAATCTTGGTGGTTGGGGACTTCAATAATTTGATGCATCATGTTACATAGTTACATAGTTAGTATGGTTGAAAAAAGACATACGTCCATCAATTCCAACCAGGGAATTGAAGGGAAGGGTGTAAGGGGATAAGGGGAAGGGATGTAGTTTTATAATTCTGCATAAGCTTTAATGTTATTTTGTTCCAGGAATGTATCTAACCCTGTTTTAAAGCTGTTAATTGTTCCTGCTGGGACCAGTTCCTGAGGTAGACTGTTCCATAAATTCACAGTTCTTATGGTAAAGAAGGGTGTCGCCCCTTTAGACTAAACCTTTTCTTCTCCAGATGGAGGGAGTGCCCCCTCGTCCTTTGGGGGGGGGGGGGGGGGTTTAACCTGGAACAGTTTTTTGTATGGGCCATTTATATACTTATACGTTTATCATATCCCCCCTTTAACATCTCTTCTCAAGACTAAACAATTGTAACTCCTTTAACCCCTTAAGGACACATGACGTTCTCATACGTCTCCATTTCCGAGTCCTTAAGGACACATGACGTATGAGAACGTCATGTGTTTTACCGGCCCCCCGCAACCATCTGGAGTGGAGCCGGTCCCCGATGCCTGCTGAAATCGTTCAGCAGGCATCGGGGCATATCGCCCAGGGGGGTCATTATGACCCCCCATGTCGGCGATGGCCGCAGATCGCTGGACAATTCAGTCCAGCGATCTGCGGCGGATTCCAGGTCAATCGGGTCTCCAGTGACCCGGTGACCCGGAATTATTGGCCGAACAGCCAGAGCCAGCAGGGGTGAGGTGGCACTGGTGCCACCTCACGATCGCCCTGATTCGTCGGCCGGATTACCGGCCAACCAATCAGGGCGCCTGCTGCGGGTGTCACTCCCGCAACCCGCTCCGCCCCTCTTCCGGAGGACGTGAGCGGGTGCGGGACGTGCACCCCCGGGTGCTGGGGACCCCGATCCCCGGCGCCCCTGTTGGGATCGGGGCCCCAGGAGCAGCGGCGGCGGCGGAGACGACGAGGGACTGACCTGTGCGGCGAGGATCGTTGGAGGTGAGTGACAGCCTCCTGCTGTTGCTTAGCAACAGCTCCCAGCATGCAAAAAGGGCATGCTGGGAGCTGTAGTTATGCAACAGCAGGAGGCAGACCACCACAACTCCCAGCATGCCCTTATGGGCATGCTGGGACTTGTAGTTTTGCAACAGCTGGAGGCACATTCTTTCTATGGAAAAGTGTACCTTCAGCTGTTGTGTAACTACAACTCCCAGCTTGCACAATCAGCTAAAGTGCATGCTGGGAGTTGTAGTTTTGCAACAGCTGAAGGCACACTGAGTTAAGTAGCAAACCAGTGTGTCTCCAGCTGTTGCATAACTACAATCCCCAGCATCCCCAGTCAAAGTAGTATGCCTCCAGCTGTTGCATAACTACAACACCCAGCATGCCCTTCCGCTGTCCGTACATGCTGGGGGTTGTAGCTTTTTGCAACAGCTGAAGGCACACTGGTTGCAAAACACTGAGTGTGTTACCAAACTCGGTGTTTCACAACCAGTGTGCCTCCAGCTGTTGCAAAACTACAACTCCCAGCATGCACTGATAGACCGTACATGCTGGGAGTTGTAGTTTTGCAACAGCTGAATGTTCCCCCCCCCCCAATGTGAACGTACAGGGTACACTCACATGGGCGGAGGATTACAGTAAGTATCCGGCTGCAAGTTTGAGGTGCGGCAAAATTTCTGCCGCAGCTCAAACTGCCAGCGTGAAACTACTGTGAACCCCCCGCCCGTGTGACTGTACCCTAAAAACACTACACTACACTAACACACAATAAAATAAAAAGTAAAAAACACTACATATACACATACCCCTACACAGCCCCCCTCCCCAATAAAAATGAAAAACGTCTGGTACGCCACTGTTTCCAAAACGGAGCCTCCAGCGGTTGCAAAACTACAACTCCCAGCATGCACTGATAGACCGTACATGCTGGGAGTTGTAGTTTTGCAACAGCTGGATGTTCCCCCCCCCCCCAATGTGAACGTACAGGGTACACTCACATGGGCGGAGGATTACAGTAAGTATCCGGCTGCAAGTTTGAGCTGCGTCAAATTTTCTGCCGTAGCTCAAACTGCCAGCGAGAAACTACTGTGAACCCCCGCCCGTGCGACTGTACCCTAAAAACACAACACTACACTCACACAATAAAATAAAAAGTAAAAAACACTACATATACACATACCCCTATACAACCCCCCTCCCCAATAAAAATGAAAAACGTCTGGTACGCCACTGTTTCCAAAACGGAGCCTCCAGCTGTTGCAAAACAACTACTCCCAGTATTGCCAGATAGCCGTTGACTGTCCAGGCATGCTGGGAGTTTTACAACAGCTGGAGGCACCCTGTTTGGGAATCACTGGCGTAGAATACCCCTATGTCCACCCCTATGCAAGTCCCTAATTTAGGCCTCAAATGCGCATGGCGCTCTCACTTTGGAGCCCTGTCGTATTTCAAGGCAACAGTTTAGGGCCACATATGGGGTATCGCCGTACTCGGGAGAAATTGGGCTTCAAATTTTGGGGGGTATTTTCTGCTATTACCCTTTTTAAAATTGTAAAAATTTTGGGAAACCAAGCATTTTAGGTAAAAAAAAAAAATATTTTTTTTACATATGCAAAAGTCATGAAACACCTGTAGGGCATTAAGGTTCACGTTACCCCTTGTTACGTTCCCCGAGGGGTCTAGTTTCCAAAATGGTATGCCATGTGTTTTTTTTTTTTGCTGTTCTGGCACCATAGGGGCTTCCTAAATGCGGCATGCCCCCAGAGCAAAATTTGCTTTCAAAAAGCCAAATGTGACTCCTTCTCTTCTGAGACCTGTAGTGCACCAGCAGAGCACTTTTCACCCCCATGCGAGGTGTTTTCTGTATCGGGAGAAATTGGGCTTCAGATTTTGGGGGGTATTTTCTGCTATTACCCTTTTTAAAAATGTAAAATTTTTGGGAAACCAAGCATTTTAGGTAAAAAAAATATATATTTTTTTACATATGCAAAAGTCGTGAATCACCTGTAGGGTATTAAGGTTCACTTTACCCCTTGTTACGTTCCCTGAGGGGTCTAGTTTCCAAAATGGTATGCCATGTGTTTTTTTTTTGCTGTCCTGGCACCATAGGGGCTTCCTAAATGCGGCATGCCCCCCAAAAACCATTTGTCACTCCTTCCCTTCTGAGCCCTCTACTGCGCCCGCCGAACAATTAACATAGACATATGAGGTATGTGCTTACTCGAGAGAAATTGGGTTTCAAATACAAGTAAACATTTTCTCCTTTTTATCCCTTGCAAAAATTCAAAAATTGGGTCTACAAGAACATGCGAGTGTAAAAAAATGAAGATTTAGAATTTTCTCCTTCACTTTGCTGCTATTCCTGTTAAACACCTAAAGGGTTAATACACTTACTGAATGTTTTTTTGAATACTTTAGGGGGTGTAGTTTTTATAATGGGGTCTTTTATGGGGTATTTCTAATATGAAGACCCTTCAAATCCACTTCAAAACTGAACTGGTCCCTGAAAAATAGTGAGTTTGAAAATTTTGTGAAAAATTTCAAAATTGATGCTGAACTTTGAAGCCCTCTGGTGTCTTCCAAAAGTAAAAACTCATAAATTTTATGATGCAAACATAAAGTAGACATATTGTATATGTGAACCCAAAAAAAATATATTTTGAATATCCATTTTCCTTACAAGCAGAGAGCTTCAAAGTTAGAAAAATGCTAAATTTTCATTTTTTTCATAAAATTTTGCGATTTTTCACCAAGAAAGGATGCAAGTTACCATAAAATTTTACCACTAAGTTAAAGTAGAATATGTCACGAAAAAACAATCTCGGAATCAGAATGATAACTAAAAGCATTCCAGAGTTATTAATGTTTAAAGTGACAGTGGTCAGAATTGCAAAAAACGCTCCGGTCCTTAAGGTATAAAATGGCCTGGTCCTTAAGGGGTTAATCACTCCTCATAGCTAAGATGTTCCATGCCCCATGTTAGTTTAGTTGCACATCTCTGCACCCTTTCCAGCTCCACAGTGTCCCTTTTATGGACAGGCGACCAAAACTGAAAAGCATATTCCAGGTGAGGCCGTACCAATGCTTTATAAAGGAGGAGTATTATGTCCCTGTCCCTTGAGTCTATGACTCTTTTTATACATGACAATATTCTGCCGGCCTTGGAAGCAGCAGCCTGACATTGCATGCTTTTCTGAAGTCTGTGATCCACAAGTACACCCAGATCCTTCTCTACCAGTGACTCTGCCAGTTTAATCCCCCCTAAGACATACGACGCATGCATGTTATTAGTACCCAGATGCATAACTTTATATTTATCCACATTAAACCTCATTTGCCAAGTGGATGCCCAGACACTTATTCTATCCAAGTCATCTTGTAACTTATGCACATCCTCTATAGACTGTACTGTGCTACAAAGCTTGGTGTCATCTGCAAAGATAGAAACAGAGCTATTAATGCCATCCTCTATTATTTATCATTGATAAATAAATTAAACAACAGCGGGCCCAGTACAGAACCTTAACTTAACTGTCAGACGTCTATGAGGGACAGTATCAAATGCTTTAGCAAAATCCAGAAACACTATATCCACAGCCATTCCTCTGTCAAGGCTTCTACTCACCTCTTCATAAAAGCAAATTAGATTGGTTTGACAACTTCTGTCCTTAGTAAACCCATGCTGGCTATCACTTATAATACTATTATCCCCTATGTATTCCTGTATGTTAATACGTTAAACTTACCGGTCTATAATTGCCTGGCGAAGATCTAGAGCCCTTCTTGAAGATTGGCACCACATTCGCCTTGCGCCAGTCCCTTGGCACAATACCAGACAGAAGAGAATCTCTAAATATCATGAACAAGGGTACAGATATTACTGAATGTACCTCTCTAAGAACTCTTGGGTGTAGTCCATCCAGTCCTGGAGATTTGCTTACATTTACTTTACTTAACTTACCTTGTACCATCTCTACATTAAGCCAGTTCATAGTTACATAGTTAGTACGGTCGAAAAAAGACATATGTCCATCAAGTTCAACCAGGGAATTAAAGGGTAAGGGTGTAGCGCGATATTGGGGAAGGGATGGGATTTTATATTTCTTCATAAGCATTAATGTTATTTTGTTCCAGGAATGTATCTAATCCTGTTTTAAAGCTGTAAATTTTTCCTGCTGTGAACAGTTCCTGAGGTAGACTGTTCCATAAGTTCACAGTTCTCATGGTAAAGAAGGCGTGTTGCCCCTTGAGACTAAACTTTTTCTTTTCCAAACGGAGGGAGTGCCCCCTTGTCCTTTGGGGGGGTTTAACCTGGAACAGTTTTTCTCCATATTTTTTGTATGGGCCATTAATATAATTATATACGTTTATCATATCCCCCCTTAAACGTCTCTTCTTAAGACTAAACAATTGTAACTCCTTTAAACGCTCCTCATAGCTAAGATGTTCCATGCCCCATATTAGTTTAGTCGCGCGTCTCTGCACCCTTTCCAGCTCCACAGTGTCCCTTTTATGTACAGGCGACCAAAACTGAACAGCATATTCCAGGTGAGGCCGTACCAATGCTTTATAAAGGGGGAGTATTATGTCCCTGTCCCTTGAGTCCATGCCTCTTTTGATACATGACAATATCCTGCCGGCTTTGGAAGCAGCAGCCTGACATTGCATGCTATTCTGTAGTCTGTGATCCACAAGTACATCCAGATCCTTCTCTACCAGTGACTCTGCCAGTTTAATCCCCCCTAAGACATACGATGCATGCATGTTCTTATTACCCAGATGCATAACTTTACATTTATCCACATTGAACCTCCTTTGCCAAGTGCATGCCCAGACACTTAGTCTATCCAAGTCATCTTGTAACTTATGCACATCCTCTATAGACTGTACTGTGCTACAAAGCTTGGTGTCATCTGCAACGATAAAAACAGAGTTGTTAATTCCATCTTCTATATCATTGATAAATAAATTAAACAATAGCGGTCCCAGTACAGAACCTTGGGGTACACCACTAATTACCGGAGACCAGAGTACGAATCATTGACCACCACTCTCTGGGTACGATCCATGAGCCAGTGTTCAATCCAGTTACAAACTAAAATTTCCAAACCAAAAGACCTTAACTTACCTGTCAGACGTCTATGAGGGACAGTATCAAACGCTTTAGCAAAATCCAGAAACACTATATCCACAGCCATTCCTCTGTCAAGGCTTCTACTCACCTCTTCATAAAAGCAAATTAGATTGGTTTGACAACTTCTATCCTTAGTAAACCCATGCTGGTTATCACTTATAATACAATTATTCCCTATGTATTCCTGTATGTAATCCCTTATAAGTCCTTCAAATAATTTACCCACAATGCACGTTAAACTTACCGGTCTATAGTTTCATGGGGAAGACCTAGAGCCCTTTTTGAAGATTGGCACCACATTCGCCTTGCGCCAATCCCTTGGCACAATACCAGACACCAGTGAATCTCTAAATATCATGAACAGGGGTACAGATATTACTGAACTTACCTCTCTAAGAACTCTTGGGTGTAGTCCATCCGGCCCTGGAGATTTGCTTACATTTACTTTACTTAACTTACCTTGTACCATCTCTACATTAAGCCAGTTCAGTACATTACATGATGTGTTACCAGCACTGACCTGTCCAATGTCAGCTCCTTCTTCCTTAGTATATACAGAACTAAAGAACCCATTCAGTAGCTCCGCCTTCTTTTGATCGGCCGTGACAACCACCCCATTATCATTATTAAGGGTTCCTACATGCTCTGTCCTTGTTTTTTTTGCATTTATATATCTAAAAAAATATTTAGGAATAGTTTTGCTTTCTTTGGCCACCTGTCTCTCGTTTTGAATTTTTGCTGTTTTTATTACATTTTTACAGATTTTATTAAGCTCTTTGTACTGTTTAAATGTGATAGCTGACCCATCAGATTTGAATTTTTTGAAGGCTATTTTTTTGTTGTTTATTGTTCTTTTAACATCATTTGTCAGTCATGTAGGATTTAGTTTTAATCGTTTATATTTGTTCCCCTTTGGTATATATTTAGCTGTATAGTTATTTAGAGTTGATTTAAAGATGTCCCATTTATCTTCTGTATCAGTATTTGAGAACACCTCCCCCCAGTCTATGTCCTGTAGTGCAGCCCTCAGCCCAGGGAAGTTTGCCTTTTTAAAGTTATATGTTTTTGCCTTCCCCACCTGTCTTTGTTTTCTACATTTTAAGTCAAAAGTAACTATATTGTGGTCGCTATTACCAAGGTTTTCCCGCACAGTTACATTACCAACCAGCTCTGCGTTGTTGGAAATGATCAGAACCAACAAGGCATCACTTCACTTCACTCCACAAACTGGCCCATAAAATTATCCTGCAATAAATTTAGGAATTGTCGCCCCTTTGTAGTTTTAGCCAACCCCGGACCCCAATCTATATCTGGATAGTTAAAATCTCCCATTATTACCACTGTACCTGCCCGGGCGGCCCTCTCTATTTGTTTATGAAGCCGACCTTCTATCTCTTCAGTGATATTAGGGGGTCTGTAGTTTACACCAAGTATTATTTTTTCAGTATTTCCCTCCTTTTGTAATTCTACCCACAGTGATTCCACCTCCTCAGAATCATCACACACTATGGCATCGTTCACACTGACTTTCATACCACTTCTAACATACAGACAGACTCCACCACCTTTTCTGTTCATTCTATCTTTGTGAAACAATGTAAACCCCTGCAGATTGACAGCCCAGTCATGCGAGGAGTCCAGCCATGTCTCAGTGACCCCAACTATATCAATATGTTCCTCCAGTATCAAGGCCTCAAGCTCCCCAATTTTATTTGCTAGGCTTCTGGCATTTGTGAACATACACTTTACATTTCCACCCTTTATGTTATTGGGGTTAATGGGATTCAAGGGTGTAAGTTTTATTTTCCTATGAAGCCTATTCCTATTAATTATTCTAACCCCTCCCTCCGCTCCACCCCCAGGTACATTTATAATTCCCACCTCTCTATCTACACTATCTTCCCCCTCTTTTCTGTAGGTTCCCTCCCCCCAAGTCCCTAGTTTAAACACTCCTCCACCCTTCTAGCCATCTTCTCCCCAAGCACAGCTGCACCCTCCCCATTGAGGTGCGGCCCGTCCCTACGGTAGAGCCGGTAACCGACAGTGAAGTCAGCCCAGTTCTCCATGAACCCAAACCCCTCCTTCCTACACCAGCTTCTGAGCCACTTGTTTACCTCCCTGATCTCCCGCTGCCTCTCTGGTGCGACTTGTGGTACTGGTAGTATTTCAGAAAATACTACCTTGGAGGTCCTTGCCTTAAGCTTGCGGCCTAAGTCCCTGAAATCATTTTTAAGGACACTCCACCTACCTCTTACTTTGTCATTGGTGCCAGTATGTACCATGACTGCTGGGTCCTCTCCAGCCCCGCCCAGCAACCTGTCAACCCGATCCGCGATGTGCCGAACTCGTGCGCCAGGCAGACAACACACTGTTCGGTGATCCCGGTCTTTGTGACAGATTGCCCTGTCTGTCCCCCTAATAATTGAGTCCCCCACCACTAGTACCTGTCTGGCCTGCCCTGTACTCCTCCCTCTCTCCTTTCTGGAGCAGACACCCCCCTGGCGGTCTGAGGCGGTATCCTGCTGCAGTTCTGCTAGCTCTGTAATGGCATCCCCCTCATCTGCCAAGCGGGCAAACTTGTTGGGGTGTGCCAGTTCAGGACTAGCCTCCCTGACACTTTTTCCCCTACCCCGCTTTCTAACTGTAACCCAGCTAACTGCCTGACTGTCCTGCAACTCCGTCCCACTGTCCTCCCCCACCTCTATTCCCGAGAGTGCCTGCTCAGTGAGCAGGAGACTCCTCTCCATGTTGTTAATGCTTCTCATTGTTGCCAGTCACCCCTCTAGATGCAGGATCTGGGCTTCCAAACGGACAACTAGCACACATCTCGCACAACAATATGCACCCTCAAACTGTTGTTCAAGGATTGCATACATTGAACAGGATATACATTGGACTGCATATTCCAACATGGAGGCCATCTAGTTATGGGGATTTCACAAATGTATAGGCAAAAACAGACTTACACTTAAAATTTTTTGTAGACCTTGTGGGTTCAGAAATTAACACTCACAGCGATCTCAACCTCCTGCTTTCAAACTCCTGTTTTTGAAACTCCTCTTTCACGCCCCCTCTTACACAGCAACACTGAGAAGAGCAAGCTCTCAATAAGAGTCCCAAGCTAAGATTTATACACCTGTGCCCAATCTACTCCTCCTCCCCCTAGAGGTGGAACAGTTCAGTACATTACATGATGTGTTACCAGCACTGACCTGTCCAATGTCAGCTCCTTCTTCCATAGTATATACAGAACTAAAGAACCCATTCAGTAGCTCCGCCTTCTCTTGATCGCCCGTGACAACCTCCCCATTATCATTACTACATGCTCTGTCCTTGTTTTTTTTTTTTTTGTATTTATATATCTAAAAAAAAATTAGGATTAGTTTTGCTTTCTTTGGCCACCTGTCTCTCATTTTGAATTTTTGCTGTTTTTATTACATTTTTACAGATTTTATTAAGCTCCTTGTACTGTTTAACCTCTTAAGGACCCAGGGCGTATGGATACGCCCTCACACCCTGGGCCTTAAGGACCCAGGGCGTATCCATACGCCCTGGCATTTTCCTGTCCCTGCCGCGCGCCGGGCAGAGATCGGAACCGGATGCCTGCTGAAATGATTCTGCAGGCATCCAGGGCAACCACGAGGGCGGCCATGTAGGCCCCCCTTGTCGGAGATCGCCGCAAATCGCAAGGGAAATCGCCATTGCGATCTGCGGCGATACCGGGCTGATCGGGTCTCTGGGACCCGACCGCCCGGTAATTTTGCATGATCCCGGCTGTCAAAGACAGCCAGGACCATGCTAAAGTATAGGAGCGAGGTGGCAAGCCTCCTATCCGACCAATCGCAGGGGGGGGCGGTTACTTCCTCCCGCCCTGCCCGGCCCCTGGAAGTCCGGAGAGGACGGGAGGAAGACCTGAGGATGGACGGGGGACGGGGGAGTGCTGGGGCCCAGACCCCGGTACTTACCTTGTCCCTGAAGACCCGGATCTCGGCGATGAAGACGGCGGCGGTGGCGACAGGTGAGTGGATCTTCAGCCGCGGTCGGGCCCTTTACAGCAATGCACGTCGCCGTAAAGCGACATGCATTGCTGTAATGGGACCCTGTATACTACAACTCCCAGCATGCCCAGACAGACCTTGGCATCTGGGCATGCTGGGAGTTGCAGTTTTGCAACATCTGGAGGTCCACAGTTTGGAGACCACTGTGCCCTTCCAGATGTTGCAAAACTACACATCCTCAGCATGCCCTTACTGTCCAGGCATGCTGGGAGTTGTAGTTCTGTAACATCTGGCCCTTCAGATGTTGCAGAACTACAACTCCCAGCATGCCTGGACAGTAAGGGCATACTGGGAGTTGTAGTTTTGCAACATCTGGAAGGGCCCAGATTGGGGACCACTGTATTAGTGGTCTGCAAACTGTAGTCCTCCAGGTGTATCAAAACTACAACTCCAAGCATGCTGGGAGTTGTAGTTCGGCAACATCTGGCTCTAAAGATGTTGCCGAACTACTACTTAGGGAGTTTGGGAGTAGTGGTTTTGCAACAACTGGAGGCACACTGGTTGGGAAACATTGTCTGTTTCTTAACTCAGTGTTTCCCAACCCGTGTGCCTCCAGCTGTTGCAAAACTATAAATACCAGCATGCACAGGGGCTTACAATGAATATCAGGCTGCAAGTTTGCGATGCAGCAAATTTTGCGCGGCAACTCAAACTCGCAGCGGGAAACTTGCTGTAACCCCCCGCCCATGTGACTGTACCCTAAAAACACTACACTACACTACACTAACACAAAATAAAATAAAAAGTAAAAAACACTACATATACACATACCCCTACACAGCCACTGTTTCCAAAACGGAGCCTCCAGCTGTTGCAAAACAACTACTCCCAGTATTGCCAGATAGCCACTGACTGTCTAGGCATGCTGGGAGTTTTGCAACAGCTGGAGGCACCCTGTTTGGGAATCACTGGCGTAGAATACCCCTATGTCCACCCCTATGCAAATCCCTAATTCAGGCCTCAAATGCACATGGTGCTCTCACTTTGGAGCCCTGTCGTATTTCAAGGCAACAGTTTAGGGGCACATATGGGGTATCGCCGTACTCGGGAGAAATTGCCTAACAAATTTTGGGGGGCTTTTTCGCCTTTCACCCCTTATGAAAAGGTGAAGTTGGGGTCTACACCAGCATGTTAGTGTAAAAAAATTTATTTTTTACACTAACATGCTGGTGTTGCCCTATAATTTTCATTTTGACAAGAGGTAAAAGGGAAAAAAAGCCCCCCAAAATTTGTAATGCAATTTCTCCCGACTACGGAGATACCCCATATGTGGGCGCAAAGTGCTCTGGGGGCGCACCACAAGGCCCAGAAGGGAGAGTGCACCATGTACATATAAGGTGATTTGCACAGGGGTGGCTGATTGTTACAGCGGTTTTGACAAACGCAAAAAAAAAAAAAAAACTACGGAAACTACATCCCTCACGGAATGTAATGAGGCGTGCAGTGAGCATTTACACCCCACTGGTGTCTGACAGATCTTTGGAACAGCGGGCTGTGCAATTTAAAAATTTCGTACAGTCCACTGTTCCAAAGATCTGACAGACACCAGTGGGGGTAAATGCTCACTGTACCCCTTGCTATGTTCCCCAAGGGATCTAGTTTCCAAAATGGTATGCCATGTGGGGGTTATTTTTCTGTCCTGGCACCATAGGGGCTTCCTAAATGCGACATGCCCCCCGAGCAAAATTTGCTCTCAAAAAGCCAAATATGACTCATTGTAGTTCGCCCGTAGTGTACTTCAGGTCAACTTATGGGGTACCTCCATACTCAGAAGAGATGGGGTTTCAAATTTTGGGGGTATTTTTTGCTATTAACCCTTGCAAAAATGTGAAATTTGGGGGGAAACACACATTTTAGTGAAATTTTTTTTTATGTATGCAAAAGTCGTGAAACCCCTGTGGGGTATTAAGGCGCACTTAATTCCTTGTTACTTTCCTCAAGGGGTCTTGTTTCCAAAATGGTATGGCATGTGTTCTTTTTTTTTTTTTTGCTGTTCTGACACCATAGGGGCTTCCTAAATGCAACATGCCCCCGTTTCAGAAAAACGTACTCTCCAAAATCCCCTTGTCGCTCCTTCGCTTCTGAGCCCTCTACTGCGCCCGCCGAACACTTTACATAGACATATGAGGTATCTGCTAACTCGAGAGAAATTGGGCTACAAATATAAGTATATATTTTCTCCTTTTACCCCTTGTAAATATTTTAAAATTGGGTCTACAAGAACATGCGAGTGTAAAAAATGAAGATTGTTAATTTTCTCCTTCACTTTCCTGCTATTCCTGTGAAACACCTAAAGGGTTAAAAGGCTGACCGAATATCATTTTGAATACTTTGGGGGGTGCAGTTTTTATAATGGGGTATTTCTAAGATGAAGACCCTTCAAATCCACTTCAAACCTGAATTGGTCCCTGAAAAATAGTGAGTTTAGAAATTTTGTGAAAAATTGCTGCTGAACTTTGAAACCCTCTGGTGTCCTCTGGTTTATGATGCAAACCTAAAGTAGACATATTGTATATGTGAATAAAAAAAAAAATATTTTGAATATCCATTTTCCTTACAAGCAGAGAGCTTCAAAGTTAGAAAAAAGCTAAATTTTGGGATTTTTCACCAAGAAAGGATGCAAGTTACCAAAAAATTTTACAACTATGTTAAAGTAGAATATGTCACGAAAAAACTATCTCGGAATCAGAATGATAACTAAAAGCATTCCAGGGTTATTAATGTTTAACCCCTTAAGGACAATGGACGTACTCCTACGCCCCTGTTTCCGAGTCCTTAAGGACCGAGGACGTAGGAGTATGTCCTGTCCATTCCCGGCTCCCCGTCGCTAGCCGGAGGGGAGCCGGTGCCCGATGCCTGCTGAAATCGTTGAGCAGGCATCGCGGCATATCGCCCAGGGGGGTCATTATACCCCCCATGTCGGCGATGGCCGCAGATCGCTGGACAATTCAGTCCAGCGATCTGCGGCGATTCTGGGTCAATCGGGTCTCCAGTGACCCGGAATTACTGGCTGATCGGGGCCGTCAGAGACGGCCCCGAACAGCCATAGCCTATAGGAGTGAGGTTTCCCGGCCGACCAATCAGGGCGCCTGCTGCGGGTGTCACTCCCGCAACCCGCTCCGCCCCTCTTCCGGAGGAAGTGAGTGGGTGCGGGATGTGCACCCCGGGTGCTGGGGACCCCGATCCCCGGCGTTAATGTTGGGATCGGGGCCCCAGGAGCGGCGGCGGGACTGACCTGCGCGGCGTGGATCTGCAGCAGTAGGAGGGGAGTGACAGCCTCCTGCTGTTGCTTAGCAACAGCTCCCAGCATGCAAAAAGGGCATGCTGGGAGCTGTAGTTATGCAACAGGAGGAGGCAGACCACCACAACTCCCAGCATTCCCTTATGGGCATGCTGAGACTTATGGTTTTGCAACAGCTGGAGGCACATTTTTTCTATGGAAAAGTGTACCTTCAGCTGTTGTATAACTACAACTCCCAGCTTGCACAATCAGCTAAAGTGCATGCTGGGAGTTGTAGTGGTGCATCTGCTGGTTGCATAACTACAACTCCCAGCATGCCCGTTGGCTGTCGGTGACTGCTGAGAGTTGTAGTTTTGCAACAGCTGAAGGCACACTGAGTTAAGTAGCAAACCAGTGTGTCTCCAGCTGTTGCATAACTACAATCCCCAGCATCCCCAGCCAAAGTAGTATGCCTCCAGCTGTTGCATAACTACAAGACCCAGCATGCTCTTCCGCTGTCCGTACATGCTGGGGGTTGTAGCTTTTGCAACAGCTGAAGGCACACTGGTTGCAAAACACTGAGTTTGTTACCAAACTCGGTGTTTCACAACCAGTGTGCCTCCAGCTGTTGCAAAACTACAACTCCCAGCATGCACTGATAGACCGTACATGCTGGGAGTTGTAGTTTTGCAACAGCTGGATGTTTCTCCCCCCCCCCCCCCCCCCCCCAATGTGAACGTACAGGGTACACTCACATGGGCGGAGGTTTACAGTAAGTATCCGACTGCAAGTTTGAGCTGCGGCAAATTTTCTGCCGCAGCTTAAACTGCCAGCGAGAAACTACTGTAAACCCCCGCCCGTGCGACTGTACCCTAAAAACACTACACTACACTACACTACCAAAAAATAAAATAAAAAGTAAAAAACACTACATATACACATACCCCTACACAGCCCCCCTCCCCAATAAAAATGAAAAACGTCTGGTACGCCACTGTTTCCAAAACAGAGCCTCCAGCTGTTGCAAAACAACTACTCCCAGTATTGCCAGATAGCCGTTGACTGTCCAGGCATGCTGGGAGTTTTGCAACAGATGGAGGCACCCTGTTTGGGAATCACTGGCGTAGAATACCCCTATGTCCACCCCTATGCAAGTCCCTAATTTAGGCCTCAAATGCGCATGGCGCTCTCACTTTGGAGCCCTGTCGTCGTTCAAGGCAACAGTTTAGGGTCACATATGGGGTATCGCCGTACTCGGGAGAAATTGTGTTACAAATTTTGGGGGGTATTTTCTGCTATTACCCTTTTTAAAAATGTTAAATTTATGGGAAACCAAGCATTTTAGGTAAAAAAAAAAATTTTATTTATTTTTTTACATATGCAAAAGTCGTGAATCACCTGTGGGGTATTAAGGTTCACATTACCCCTTGTTATGTTCCCCGAGGGGTATAGTTTCCAAAATTCTAGCCATGTGTTTTTTTTTTTTTTTGCTGTTCTGGCACCATAGGGGCTTCCTAAATGCGGCATGCCCCCAGAGCAAAATTTGCTTTCAAAAAGCCGAATGTGACTCCCTCTCTTCTGAGACCTGTAGTGCGCCAGCAGAGCACTTTTCACCACCATATGGGGTGTTTTCTGAATCAGGAGAAATTGGGCTTCAAATTTTGGGGGGTATTTTCTGCTATTATCCTTTTTAAAAATGTAAAATTTTTGAGAAACCAAGCATTTTAGGTAAAAAAAAAAATTTTTGTTTTTACATATGCAAAAGTCGTGAATCACCTGTGGGGTATTAAGGTTCACTTGCTACTTGTCTAGTTTCCAAAATGGTATGCCATGTGTTTTTTTTTTTTTTTTTTTGCTGTCCTGGCACCATAGGGGCTTCCTAAATGACATGCCCCCCAAAAACCATTTATCACTCCTTCCCTTCTGAGCCCTCTACTGCGCCCGCTGAACAATTAACATAGACATATGAGGTATGTGCTTACTCGAGAGAAATTGGGTTTCAAATACAAGTAAAAATTTTCACCTTTTTACCCCTTGCAAAAATTAAAAAATTGGGTCTACAAGAACATGTGAGTGTTAAAAATGAAGATTGTGAATTTTCTCCTTCACTTTGCCGCTATTCCTGTGAGACACCTAAAGGGTTAATACACTTATTGAATGTCATTTTGAATACTTTGGGGGGGGGGTGTAGTTTTTATAATGGGGTCTTTTATGGTCTATTTCTAATATGAAGACCCTTCAAATCCACTTCAAACCTGAACTGGTCCATGAAAAATAGCGAGTTTGAAAATTTTGTGAAAAATTTCAAAATTGCTGCTGAACTTTGAAGCCCTCTGGTGTCTTCCAAAAGTAAAAACTCATAAATTTTATGATGCAAACATAAAGAAGACATATTGTATATATGAACCAAAATATTTCTTTATTTTGAATATCCATTCCTGGACGTCCTACGGCAGCACAGAATGGGTTAAGTTCGTCCTCCCGAACTTGTCAGAAGTAATTAGCATAAAAAAATTAACAAATTAGCGTAATTAGCCCAATTAACAGACTCCTCCCTCTAGGTATAAATGGACAAACCCACAAACAGGCCATAGAGTTTTTATTCTTCTGAACTCAGAAGGGGTATTTAGGGGTTTTTTTTATCCCTCCTGTCTTTATATATACTGTTGTTCCTTTTTTTACAGGTTTTTGGCCTGGATTATGCGGGTAGGCTGTGAAGCACTCCGCTTTTCTCAGTATGTTAGGGTGACTGTGAAGTCCCGGTCGCATAAGATGTGTATTTTGAGCCTAGCAGGTACTGTGAAGTACTTAGCTTACCATGCGGTGCCTGCCCGGTCTTGTGTGCTCTGGGCTCGGCGTGTTTGCTTCCGATTCAACGCAGCGCCGGTCTCCGGAGCGCTCGGAGGTCCATGATCCAGGGGGCGTTCCCGCGTGCAGTGAGTCGCTATTCGCGGGAGACCGGAAGTGAGCTGCGCGTCACGGGGGGCGGGCGGGACGCCTGCGTTCCCGCCATGTAAGGCTTATAAACTTGCTCCTTGGCATCCCTGCTGCCGTAGATACTGTGCTTAGGGCAGCAGGGCTCTGGAGATTTAAAGTTTTTGTTTTGCTTCTGGGTATACATGGTTAACTGTGAAGTTTCCCACACTGCCAATATGTATATAGTAGTTGATTGTTTAGCATACTGTGGATATGCATCTATTATTTTGGTTACTGTGAAGTACCTTCCCGTTTAATTACTGTCGCTACTATCTTGGTTATTTATGCTGTGGTCTGGTCATACAGTTCAGAGCTGCTTTACTATTTGACCCCCCTTTTTTTCTACAGATGTCGCACGAGGCACCTAGGGGCAAAAGATCCAGCAAGGCAAAACACAGGCTGTGTGAATCATGTTCCCAGCCTCTGGCAGACTATGCAGAAGGGGATGTGTGAGGCAGATGTTCACTACAGCAGCCAGTGGAAGATGATAGGTTTGGAGATGAGGCCTCCACCTTCTTTGAGTGGTTTAAAAAACGCATATCCACTATACTATCGGGAGAGAGTCCCTCAGCAAAAAGGCGTAAGATACAACACAGAGCTGTCTCTCCTGCAGACTCGGAGGCATCTGAATCAAGGTCCTCTGTAGAGTCACAAGACTCTCCGGAGGATTACTATATCTTTCACAAGGATGACATGCATTCCCTAATAAAGTCAGTGAAACACGTATTAGAGACGGATCGTTCCACAGAGGGGAGAATTCCCAGGGAAAGTCTTTATTACTTTCCTGTCTCCAAGGACAGAGTGTTACCCTCTCATCCTGCCATCACCAAGTGGTTCACCGCCAACTGGGATAAGCCGGAGAAAAGAGTAGATGTTGGATCCCGTTTCAAGGCGGTATACAAGCTGTCATCCGAGGCTACCTCCTCATGGTTCAATCCTCCTAAAGTGGATTTGCCTGTAGCCAAGCTAGTCAAGAAGTCATACTTTCCTTCCGAGGAATCTTCTGTTCTAGCTAATCCTATGGATAGAAAAGCAGAGTCTCTGTCTAAAAAAGCTTTTTCTACTGCTGCAGCAGTATCCAAGGTAGCGATGTCCTCTGTTCCGGTGGCCAGAGCGCTCCGAATTTGGATAAGTCAATTATCCAGAGATCTTATTGATGGAGTCCCTAGGGACGACATAATCAGGAAAATTCCTGTCATGAAGTCTGCGGCAGAGTTCCTGTGCGATGCTCCACTGGACACGCTGCGTCTGTCAGCCCAGAATATGGCTGAATCAAACTCTATAAGGAGAGCGCTTTGGATCAAGCAATGGGGAAAGGGGGACGTAGCAGCCAAGAATAACCTCTGCTCCTTACCTTTTTCCCCAGAATCTCTCTTTGGGCCAAGCCTAAAGAGTATCCTCAAAGACATGAATGATGACAACGATGCCTTCCCAGGAACATCCAAAAGGGAAGCATCTAAAGGCCGTCCAAAATGGCGGAGGTCTCCCAAGTTCCAAAGGAGGAATTTTCAGCCAGGCCAGTATAATAGGCCTAGGTTTGGGAGGCAGAGGAGAGGCGCAAACTCTAGCTCTGCCTCTAAGAGCAAACCTCCAGAAAAAAGGAAGGCCTTATGACGCCACCTTAGCATCCCCCAAGGTTGGAGGAAGGTTAGAATTTTTTTTTCAAGTGTGGGCTCGTACGACACAGGACAAGTGGGTTCTTTCAGTAATTCAGAAAGGCTACAAACTCGAGCTTCTTTACCCCCCTCCGGGGAGATTTCTTCTCAACACAAAGCAGGACCAGAATGTGATTTCTCTGGTCAAGAGTTTTCTGGAGAAGAATGCAGTGGAATGGGTACCACATCAGGAGCGGTTCACCGGGATTTATTCAAGGATTTTCGCAGTACCGAAGTCCAGCGGGAAGTGGAGATTAGTTGTGGATCTCACGTACCTGAACAAGTTCATGATCAAGAAACACTTCAAAATGGAAACTATAAGATCAGTGCTTCCTTTGGTGAACCAGGGAGACTTCATGGCGACTCTGGATTTGTCGGACGCCTATCTACATGTTCCCATCCATCCGGAGTACAGAAAATTTCTCAGATTCACATTAATGGTAGACGACACAACATGGCATCTACAATTCAAGTGTCTTCCCTTCGGGCTGAGCTCAGCACCGAGGGTGTTTACGAAGCTAGTGGTGGTTCTTTCGGCGGCATTACGCCTCCAAGGAATCACGGTAGTACCGTACCTGGACGACTGGTGGGTGAGAGCTGGGTCCAGCCTAGATTTGTCCCATCACATGAAGGAAATAATTTATTTTCTCCAAGATCATGGCTTCTTAGTCAACCTGGAAAAGTCTCAGTTGATTCCATCACAGCAGATTCTTTTTTTAGGGTTCATAGTAGATTCCCTAGCGATGAAAATCTCCATTTCCCGGGACAGGGAAACGAAGTTGAGGAATCAGATAAAATTCCTGATAAAATCCAAGAAGGTGTCTATTCGTCAAGCAATGAGAGTCCTGGGCAGCCTTACATCAACGATAGATGCGGTCCCCTGGGCAAAGGCCCATATTCGCAGTCTGCAGACAAGGGTTCTCTCATGCTGGAACAGATCAAAGACAGATTTGGAAAGCTGTGTCTGGATTCCTTCAATTCTCCGCAGGGAGCTTCGTTGGTGGCTCATGCGGAACAGGTTCTCTCAAGGAAAATCGTTACTACCATCGCAGCAAATGGTCATCACGACCGATGCTTCAGCTTGTGGATGGGGAGCCTGCATTGGCAATCGCTGGACCCAAGGCCTTTGGTCTCAGGAAGAAGAATCGCTGTCCTCAAACATGAAGGAGCTGCGAGCGGTGCGTCTAGCACTGCTTCACTTCACCCCTGTTTTGCTTCACCAGGATGTCCTAGTCAGGTCAGACAATCTGCCTACAGTTTTCTATCTGAACAAACAGGGGGGAACCAGGTCTCAATCCCTGATGTCCGAGTGTGCCAGGATCTTCAGATGGGCGGAATGCAGCGTCAACAGTCTTGTGGCAGTACACTTACAAGGTATCCTGAATGTCAAGGCGGATCTTCTCAGTCGGAGATCCCTTCATCCAGGCGAATGGGAATTGAGCATGGAGATCTTCAACCATTTAAAAGAACGGTTCGGTACCCCGGAGATAGATGTCTTCGCGACAAGGAGGAATGCCAAGCTGCAGAAGTTCTGCTCTCTCTCTTGTCTGGACCACCCATATCATCTGGACGGTCTGTCATTATCCTGGGAGGGGAGGTTCCTGTATCTGTTTCCTCCTCCTGCTCTAATCCAGAGGACCCTACTGAAGGTCAAGAAGGAGAACCCTCGAGCGATCCTGATCCTCCCTTATTGGCCCAGGAGGGCTTGGTTCTCCCTAGCCATGGAAATATCTCACAATCGTTTCTGGCATCTGCCCAAGACAAAGGATCTTCTATCCCAGCAGGGGATTTGCCATCAGGAGCTCAACTCCCTGCATCTGACTGCTTGGGAGGTGAATTGAACCTGCTGAGGTCCAAAGGGCTATCTAGTGAGGTCTTATCTACTTTGGACAAATCAAGCAAAACGGGTACAAGAAAGTGTTACTCCAGAGTATGGAGTCTCTTCAAGTCTAAATTTCCTGGAGATGATCCGTCAATTATTGATATTCTGAACTTTCTTCAGCTCGGACTCAGTAAGGGTCTCAAGCAGTCCACGCTGAAAGTTCAATTTGCCGCTATAAATTTTTCTAGCAGGAAGATTTACTAGAAACCCGTTGGTCAAAAGATTCTTTAAAGGGGTAAATAATATTTGCCCGAAAGTCAGCAAGCCTATACCGTCTTGGGATCTTTCCAGAGTCTTGAAGTGCCTCACATCAGACCCTTTTGAACCCATTCAATCCATTGATATAAAATTTCTCACGTGGAAAGCTTGTTTTTTTAGTGGCTATCGCTTCAGCGCGCAGGGTCAGTGAGATTCAGGCACTCTCTTGCCGTGAGCCATATCTGAGAGATCTTGGGGATGCCTTAGTACTTCGTACTCTTCCCGGGTTTATCCCGGAAGTCCATTCTGTGCATAACCTTCAACAGGAAATTATTCTACCGGCTCTGGCTGAACATCAAGAAATCTCCAAGTTAGATGTCAGACGTGCAGTGTTGGAATATATTGCTAGAACAGCATCATTCAGGTGCTCGGAACACTTGTTTGTGCAGTTCGGAGCCAAATCTAAGGGCTCCAAGGCAGCCAAATCCACTATTGCCAACTGGATTAAGAAGACTATCAGTTTTTCCTTCCAAAAGGAAGGCCTGGAGCCTCCAAGGGATCTAAAAGCCCATTCTACCAGGGCAACCTCGGCATCTTGGGCTGAAGCTTCTCAGGTATCACTTCAGGAGATCTGTAGAGCGGCTACGTGGGCAACGCCAACCACATTCATTCAACACTACCGTCTGGACGTCTCCAGTAGCTCAGCCCTAGGCAAGGCAGTGTTGGAAGAAGCGTTTAAGAAGTAATGCCCTCCCTTTATTATTTTCTGCTACTTAAATCCCATTCTGTGCTGCCGTAGGACGTCCAGGAATGAATTAAATTTTGCTTACCTGAAAATTTCAATTCCTGGAGTCCGTAGGCAGCACAGGGATCCCACCCCAATTAAATATTGCTTTATAACTACTCTATGGCCTGTTTGTGGGTTTGTCCATTTATACCTAGAGGGAGGGGTCTGTTAATTGGGCTAATTACGCTAATTTGTAAAAAAAATTTATGCTAATTACCTCTTCTGACAAGTTCGGGAGGACGAACTTAACCCATTCTGTGCTGCCTACGGACTCCAGGAATTGAAATTTTTAGGTAAGCAAAATTTAATTCATTTTCCTTACAAGCAGAGAGCTTCAAAGTTAGAAAAATGCAAAGTTTTCATTTTTTTCATCAAATTTGGGGATTTTTCACCAAGAAAGGATGCAAGTTACCATAAAATTTTACCACTAAGTTAAAATAGAATATGTCACGAAAAAACAATCTCTAAATCAGAATAACAACTAAAAGCATTCCAGAGTTATTAATGTTTAAAGTGACAGTGGTCAGAATTGCAAAAAACGCTCTGGTCCTTAAGGTGTAAAATGGCCTGGTCCTTAAGGGGTTAAAGTGACAGTGGTCAGATGTGCAAAAAATGGCCAGGTGCTAAGATGTAAAATGGCTGGGTCCTTAAGAGGTTAAATGTTGTAGCTGACCCATCAGATTTAAATTTTTTGAAGGCTATTTTTTTGTTGTTTATTTCTCTTTTAACTAGGGATCGACCGATATCGTTTTTTTAGGGCCGATACCGATAATCGGTGCAGGTTACTGCCGATAGCCGATAACTTATACCGATATTCCGGTATAAGTTATAGGCTATTTAACCCCCTGCGACACCGCTGCAGATCATTGATTTAAAGCGGGCGCTTTAAATCAATGATCTGCAGTGGCTTTTGCGGGGCCATAGGCCGCCGCCGCCACCCGCTTCTCTCCCCCCTACCTGTCAGGGTGGTCCGGGCCATCCATCCATCGTTCCTGTAGTGTCCGGGGGCGTTCCGGGTGGAGGGGGAACCGGTCCGGTCTGTCCTTCTTCTCCGGCGGTCATCTTCTCCACTCCGGGCAGGCTCCGGCCTAGTATGCTGCATAGACGCCGCAGCGCAGTGACGCCCGTGCGCAGCGACGCACCTGACGTCATGGAGTAGCGACGACTATGCAGTGCACTAGGCCGGAGCCTGACCGGAGTGGAGAAGAGGACCCCCGGAGAAGGAGGACAGCCCGGACCGGTTCACTCTTCACCCGGAACGCTCCCGGACACTACAGGAACGATGGATGGATGGCCCGGACCACCCCCATTACGGGTAAGTTTAATTTTTTTATTGACTCGGAGGGTGGGGGAGGGGCCCGACTGGTATAGCGGTATGGGCAAAAATCCATACCGGTATACCGCCCAGCATCACGGTGGGGGGTGCGACGCGGTGCGGTGGGTCGGGGGGGTGCCGGGGGCGGGGCATTATCGGCTTATCGGCAAGATAATTGCCGATAACGATAATGCCCAAAATCGTGATTATCGGCCGATAATATCGGCCATACCGATAATCGGTCGATCCCTACTTTTAACATCATTTGTCAGCCATGTAGGATTTAGTGTTGCTCGTTTATATTTGTTCCCCTTTGGTTTATATTTAGCTGTATAGTTATTTAGAGTTGATTTAAAGATGTCCCATTTACCTTCTGTATCAGTATTTGAGAACACCTCCCCCCAGTCTATGTCCTTTAGTGCAGCTCTCAGCCCAGGGAAATTTGCCTTTTTAAAGTTATATGTTTTTGCCTTCCCCGCCTGTCTTTGTTTTCTACATTTTAAGACAAAAGTAACTATATTGTGGTCGCTATTACCAAGGTTTTCCTGCACAGTTACATTACCTGGAAATGATCAGATCCAACAAGGCATCACTTCTTGTTGGATCCTCCACAAACTGCCCCATAAAATTATCCTGCA
This sequence comes from Hyla sarda, assembly GCF_029499605.1. Taxonomy (NCBI): domain Eukaryota; kingdom Metazoa; phylum Chordata; class Amphibia; order Anura; family Hylidae; genus Hyla; species Hyla sarda. The sequence continues at coordinate 269,419,267 of NC_079189.1, read as the reverse complement.
ATAAATTTAGGAATTTTGTCCCCTTTGTAGTTTTAGCCAGCCCCCGACCCCAATCTATATCTGGATAGTTAAAATCTCCCATTATTACCACTGTACCTGCCCGGGCAGCCCTCTCTCTTTGTTTATGCAGCCGACCTTCTATCTCTTCAGTGATATTAGGGGGTCTGTAGATTACACCAAATACTATTTTTTGAGTATTTCCCTCCTTTTGTAATTCTACCCACAGTGATTCCACATCCCCAGAATCATCACACACTATGGCATCGTTCACACTGACTTTCATACCACTTCTAACATACAGACAGACTCCACCACCTTTTCGGTTCATTCTATCCTTGCGAAACAATGTAAACCCCTGCAGATTGACAGCCCAGTCATGCGAGGAGTCCAGCCATGTCTCAGTGACCCCAACTATATCAATATGTTCCTCCAGTATCAAGGCCTCAAGCTCCCCCATTTTATTTGCTAGGCTTCTGGCATTTATGAACATACACTTTCCATTTCCATTAAGTTTTACACATATAGTCTCACTAATGGGATTTTCTGAGTTATTGGGGTTAATGTTATTATTTGAGTTATAAGGGCTAATTGTACTATTTAAGTTATTGGGGCTAATGGGATTTTTTGAGTTATTGGGTCTAACGTTATTATTTAAGTTATTGGGGCTAATGGTATTTTTTGAGTTAATGGGGCTTATTGTAGTTATTGAGTTATTGGGGCTAATGGAGTTTTTTTTAATTATTGGGATTACAATTTTTTGGGCTACATTTTTTTTTTTTACGGCTGGTTTGTAACCCATGGATCTCCTTATCCACTGCTCATAACCTCCCCCCACAGGACTCCTCTCCACCCACCATTATGTCCTGACCCCTCTCTAACCTATCCATCCCACTGTCTGCTTTCTTTGCTTTATTATTCTCCCCCCACTCACCTAGTTTAAATACTCAGCCACCCCTTCCAGGATTCTCTCCCCCAGCACAGCGAACCCCCTTCCATTCAGGTGCAAATTATCCGTAGAATAGAGTTTGTACCCCAATGAAAAGTCAGCCCAGTGCTCTAAAAATCAAAACCCTTCCCCCTTACACCACGACTTAAGCCATGCATTTAACTCCCTAAGCTCCCGCTGTCTTTCCTGCGATGCGCATGGCACAGGAAGTATTCCAGAGAACACAACCTTAGAGGTCCTTCCCTTCAGCTTGGCACCTAGTTCCTTGTAATTATTTTTCAAGGACCTCCAGCTACCATGTATTCTGTCGTTGGTTCCCACATGGACCACGACAGCTGGGTCATCCCCAGCCCCTCTTAGTAATTTGTCCACCCTTTCCACCACCTGCCGAAGCCTGGCACAAGGGAGACAGCAAACCATTTGGTTGAGGTGGTCTACAAATTATTTTATCCGTCTTCCTGATTATAGAATCCCCTTCCACAACTAACTGTCTTGGCCTACCTGTGTTACCATCCCCCACACTACTAGTTAAGCTGATCCCCCGGCTGTTAGGGAGACCAGTATCCACTAGGGTTGCCATCTCTGATACTGAGGCCCTCGCATCATCGCCCAACTTGGCAATTTTACTTGGGATATCAGAAGCAGAAGTGGCCTTCCTTGCCCCCTTTTCAGTCCCTCTAACTACATTAACCCAGCTCTCTACTTGGGCCTCCTGGCTAGTTTCTCCAACCTCCATTTCTACCCCACTAACTGCTTGCTCTGTAAGCAGTATGCTCCTTTCAAGATTGTCAATCGCCCTCAATGTTGCATTTTGCTCCTCTAGATCTCTAATACGAGCTTCCAGGTGGGCAACATGCTCACATTTGTCACAGCGGTATTCACCCTGAAGCTGCTGCTCCAAAGATGTATACATATGGCACAATGTGCACTGAAGAAAACCTCCAATCCTGCTGTCCATATCCTTGGTGACAAACAGCTGTTATTAACTATTAAGAAAAACTACTTTTATCAAGAGTGTGTAATACTTACTGTTACAGTGTGTCCTGCTTACAACTCCTGCTTTTTAACCCCTTAAGGACAGGCCATTTTACACCTTAAGGACCAGAGCGTTTTTTGCACATCTGACCACTGTCACTTTAAACATTAATAACTCTGGAATGCTTTTAGTTATCATTCTGATTCCGAGATTGTTTTTTCGTGACATATTCTACTTTAACTTAGTGGTAAAATTTTATGGTAACTTGCATCCTTTCTTGGTGAAAAATCCCCAAATTTGATGAAAAAAATGAAAATTTTGCATTTTTCTAACTTTGAAGCTCTCTGCTTGTAAGGAAAATGGATATTCAAAATATATATTTTTTTGGTTCACATATACAATATGTCTACTTTATGTTTGCATCACAAAATTTATGAGTTTTTACTTTTGGAAGACACCAGAGGGCTTCAAAGTTCAGCAGCAATTTTGAAATTTTTCACAAAATTTTCAAACTCACTATTTTTCAGGGACCAGTTCAGTTTTGAAGTGGATTTGAAGGGTCTTCATATTAGAAATGCCCCATAAAAGACCCCATTATAAAAACGACACCCCCCAAAGTATTCAAAATAACATTCAGTAAGTGTATTAACCCTTTAGGTGTTTCACAGGAATAGCAGCAAAGTGAAGGAGAAAATTCTAAATCTTCATTTTTTACACTCGCATGTTCTTGTAGACCCAATTTTTGAATTTTTGCAAGGGGTAAAAAGGAGAAAATGTTTACTTGTATTTGAAACCCAATTTCTCTCGAGTAAGGACATACCTCATATGTCTATGTAAAGTGTTCGGTGGGCTCAGAAGGGAAGGAGCGACAAATGGTTTTTGGGGGGCATGTCACCTTTAGGAAGCCCCTATGGTGCCAGGACAGCAAAAAAAAACAACCACATGGCATACCATTTTGGAAACTAGACCCCTCGGGGAACGTAACAAGGGGTAAAGTGAACCTTAATATCCCAGAGGTGATTCACGACTTTTGCATATGTAAAAAAATATATATATATTTTTTACCTAAAATGCTTGGTTTCCCGAAAATTTTACATTTTTAAAAAGGGTAATAGCAGAAAATACCCCCCAAAATTTGTAACACAATTTCTCCTGAGTACGGCGATACCCCATATGTGACCCTTAACTGTTGCCTTGAAATACGACAGGGCTCCAAAGTGAGAGCGCCATTCGCATTTGAGGCCTAAATTAGGGACTTGCATAGGGGTGGACATAGGGGTATTCTACGCCAGTGATTCCCAAACAGGGTGCCTCCAGCTGTTGTAAAACTCCCAGCATGCCTAGACAGTCAGTGGCTATCTGGCAATACTGGGAGTAGTTGTTTTGCAACAGCTGGAGGCTCCGTTTTGGAAACAGTGGCGTACCAGACGTTTTTCATTTTTATTGGGGAGGGAAGGGGGGCTGTGTAGGAGTATGTGTATATGTAGTGTTTTTTACTTTTTATTTTATTTTGTGTTAGTGTAGTGTAGTGTTTTTAGGGTACAGTCGCACGGGCGGGGATTCACAGTAGTTTCTCGCTGGCAGTTTGAGCTGCGGCAGAAAATTTGCCGCAGCTCAAACTTGCAGCCGGATACTTACTGTAAACCTCCGCCCATGTGAGTGTACCCTGTACGTTCACATTGGGGGGAGAAACATCCAGCTGTTGCAAAACTACAACTCCCAGCATGTACGGTCTATCAGTGCATGCTGGGAGTTGTAGTTTTGCAACCGCTGGAGGCTCCGTTTTGGAAACAGTTGCGTACCAGACGTTTTTTATTTTATATTGGGGAGGGGGGCTGTGTAGGGATATGTGTATATGTAGTGTTTTTTACTTTTAATTTTATTTTTTGTTAGTGTAGTGTAGTGTTTTTAGGGTACAGTCACACGGGCGGGGGTTCACATTAGTTTCTCGCTGGCAGTTTGAGCTGCGGCAGAAAATTAGCTGCAGCTCAAACTTGCAGCCGGATACTTACTGTAAACCTCCGCCCATGTGAGTGTACCTTGTACATTCACATGGGGGGGGGGGGGGGGAGAAACATCCTACTGTTGCAAAACTACAACTCCCAACATGTACGGTCTATCAGTGCATGCTGGGAGTTGTAGTTTTGCAACAGCTGGAGGCACACTGGTTGTGAAACACCGAGTTTAATAGAAAACTCAGTGTTTTGCAACCAGTGTGCCTTCAGCTGTTGCAAAACCTACAACCCCCAGCGTGTACGGACAGCGAAAGGGCATGCTGGGTCTTGTAGTTATGCAACAGCTGGAGGCATACTACTTTGGCTTTTGATGCTGGGGATTGTAGTTTTGCAACAGCTGGAGACACACTGGTTTGCTACTTAACTCAGTGTGCCTTCAGCTGTTGCAAAACTACAACTCTCAGCAGTCACCGACAGCCAACGAGCATGCTGGGAGTTGTAGTTATGCAACCAGCAGATGCACCACTACAACTCCCAGCATGCCCATAAGGGAATGCTGGGAGTTATGGTGGTCTGCCTCCTGCTGTTGCATAACTACAGCTCCCAGCATGTCTTTTTGCATGCTGGGAGCTGTTGCTAAGCAACAGCAGGAGTCTGTCACTCACCTCCTACTGCTGCTGCTCCATGCCGCCGCGCAGGTCAGTCCCTCGTCGCCGCCGTCGCTCCTGGGGCCCCGATCCCAACAGGGACGCCGGGGATCGGGGTCCCCAGCACCTGGGGTCTTCTTCCCACACCCGCTCACGTTCTCCGGAAGAGGACCTCACCCCTGCTGGCTATTGCTGTTCGGGGCCGTCTCTGACGGTCCCGATCAGCCAGTAATACCGGGTCACTGGAGACCCGATTGACCCGGAATCCGCCGCAGACAATTCAGTCCAGGGATCTGTGGCCATCGCCGACATGGGGGGTCATCATGACCCCCTGGGCGATATGCCCCGATGCCTGCTGAACGATTTCAGCAGGCATCGGGCACCGGTTCCGCTCCAGATGGCTGTGGGGGGCCGGGAAAGCACATGACATTCTCATACGTCATGTGTCCTTAAGGACTCTGAAATGGAGACGTATGAGAACGTCATGTGTCCTTAAGGGGTTAAACTTCTGTGTATAAAACTTCTCAGAGGTTCACACTTAAGAATACAAACCAAAGCTTCAGAGAGACTCAGCCAGAGCAAGGCTCACAGAGTATCCCAGTTAGTTTTATACACCTGAGAGCAGTTAATCAATTAACCCCTCCCCCAGGTGTGCTACAGACCGGGGGGGAGAATGCAACGGTTATGCAACTGCTTGTTTGTTTGTTAGTCTTTTGTGCTCCTAAGTCTTGTTTTAGTAGTGTCCGGTCTTGTCTTCCTCCTCTTTTCTTTTCTTTATTCTTTCTCTACTTTACTACCTTTATTCTCTGGTTGTCTTTAGTCTGATTCAGCATTTTCTGTTGGCATTGCTGTGCCAAATTGAGATCCGCTACCAGGAGAGAGAGAGATTCTCACATGCGTTTAATTAATTTAGACCCTGTTGGGTATCTGGCTTATTCGGTTATTTTGTTGATACCTATATTTGTACATGGATATGCACTTGTGCTGTTTTCATTCCCACGTTTATGTAGTGCTGGGCGGTATACCGGTTCATACCGAATACCGTCATTTTTTTCCTGCACAATATGAATTTTACCCATACCCCAATACCGGTTGGGCCCCTCTCTCGAATGAATGAATTATCAGCCACAGCGCGCTGTCCCCAGGCATGTTCCGCCTTGGTCGTTGACAGGCTGAGCCCACTGTCATGTAAGGAGCAGCGCCCACGAATCACATGATTGGGGGGGGTTTGGGTGGAAAATACAGTTTAATACCTTGGAACCACCACAACTTACAAAAAATTCTGTGATACACATTTTTAGTCATACCGCCCAGCTCTACTTGTATGTTATTTTTATAGAAAAATGTATAAAACTTTTAAATCTGAAAAAAAAAAAAAAAAAATCGAAGAAAAAATGCAATTTTGTAACTTTTGGGGGCTTCCGTTTCTACGCAGTGCATATTTCGGTAAAAATTACACCTTATCATTCCGTAGGTCCAGACGGTTAAAATGATACCCTACTTATATAGGTTTGATTTTGTCGCATTTCTGAAAAAAATCATTACTACATGCAGGAAAATTTATACGTTTAAAAATGTCATCTTCTGACCCCTATAACTTTTTTATTTTTCCATGTACAGGGCGGTATGAGGACTAATTTTTTGCGCCGTGATCTGAAGTTTTTAATGGTATTTTTGTTTTGATTGGACTTCTTGATCACTTTTTATTCATTTTTTAATGGTATAAAAAGTGACCAAAAATGCGCTTTTTTTTTTAATTTGGAAATTTTTTGCGCGTACGCAATTTACCGTACGGTTTAATTAATGATATATTTTTATCGTTCGGACATTTACGCATGCGGCGATACCACATACGTTTATTTATTTATTTTTTTACACTGTTTTATTTTTTTTATGGGAAAAGGCGGGTGATTCAAACTTTTATTAGGGAAGGGGTTAAATGACCTTTATTAACACTTTTTTTTTTACATTTTTTTGCAGTGTGTTAGGTCCCATAGGGACCTATACCACTGCACACACTGATCTTTTACACAGATCACAGGCGTGTATTAACACGCCTGTGATCAGTGTTATCGGCGCTTGACTGCTCCTGCCTGGATCTCAGGCACGGAGCAGTCATTCGCCGATCGGACACCGAGGAGGCAGGTAAGGGCCCTACCGATGTCCTGCCAGCTGTTCGGGACGCCGCGATTTCACCGTGGCGGTCCCGAACAGCCCGACTGAGCAGCCGGGTCACTTTCAGTTTCGCTTTAGAAGCGGCGGTCAGCTTTGACCGCCGCTTCTAAAGGGTTAATACCGCACATCGCTGCGATCGGCGATGTGTGGTATTAGCCACGGGTCCCGGCAGTTGATGAGCGCCGGGACCTACGCGATATGATGCAGGATCGCGGGAGCCGGCGCAGGACGTAAATATACGTCCTGCGTCGTTAAGGGGTTAACTATATAAATAGCAAAAAGGTCAAAAATGAAAGTGTAGGCCCCTTAAAAAATGATGAGGAAGAAATTATAGACAGGGATCAGGAAAAAGCAAATATATTAAACAAATTCTTCTCCACTGTATTCACTGAGGAAAATGAAATGCCAGGTAAAATACAACGAGATAAGGTAAACTCCCCAGTACAGGTCACGGGTCTAACCCCGTTAGAAGTACTGTGCCGCCTACAAAAAATCAAAATAGACAAATCACCAGGCCCAGATGGCATTCACCCCTGTGTTCTAAAGGAATTAAGTAATGTGATAGACAAACCCCTATTTTTAATATTCAGGGACTCTATAATGACAGAGACTTTTCCCCAGGACTGGCACGTGGCAAATGTGGTGCCAATATTTAAAAAAGGGGTCAAAAGGTGACCCCGGGAAGTATTGACCTGTTGGTTTTATTCCGTTGTATGTAAATTGTTTGAGGGTTTTCTAAGGGATGCTAGTTTGGAGTATGTAGAAACAGAGGACAAGACAGCACTCGCCATTCAACTCGGCTTTATTCAAGCGTTGAAGATGACATAAGGTATGTGTTCAGGTGGAGGCGGGGAGCAAAGCCGGGACAGACTGTTTCACGCTATTGCAGCGCTTCTTCAAGCCGGTATGCGCAAACAGTGAAACAGTCTGTCCCGGCTTTGCTCCCCGCCTCCACCTGAGCACATACCTTATGTCATCTTTAACGCTTGAATAAAGCAGAGTTGGATGGTGAGTGCTGTTTTGTCCTCTGTTTCTACATGGTTACCTGCTCTTTTAGACGTTGTACCACCGTTGCCATCCATTGTCACGCTGTAGCTCTCAGTTAGCTGTTTCCACTTAGTGCCGGACCACTCCATTCTCTACATATTACCTATTTTGGAGTATCTTGATAAAAAATGCTCCATATCAGCATGGCTTTATGAGGGATTGGTCCTGTCAAACTAACCTGATCAGCTTTTATGAGGAGGTGACCTCCAGACTGGACCAGGGAGAATCACTGGATGTCGTATATCTGGATTTTTCCAAAGCATTTGATACGGTGCCACATAAAAAAAATTTGTGCATAAAATGAGAAGGATTTGGCTGTGGGTAAGTAACTGGCTCAGTGACAGGAAACAGAAGGTGGTTATAAATGGTAACTATTCTGATTGGGTGACTGTTACTAGTGGGGTACCACAGGGGTCTGTCTTGGGTCCTGTTCTACTTAATATATTTATTAATGACCTTGTAGAGGGGTTGAATAGTAAAGCAGAAATCTTTGCAGATGATACTAAACTTTGTAAAGCGCTAAACACAATAGAGGACAGTGCACTGTTACAAATGAATCTGTATAGGTTGGAGGTTTGGGCTGAGAAGTGGCAGATGAGGTTCAACACTGATAAATTTAGGGTAATGCACATGGGGGCATGCACAAAAATCTGGGCTGGGATTATGTATTAAATGGGAGCACACTTGGGACAACTGACGTGGAAAAGGACTTAGGAGTCTTAGTTAATAGTAAATTTAGCTGTAGTGACCAGTGTCTGGCAGCTGCTACAAAGGCAAATAAAATAATGCGGTGCATCAATAGGGGCATAGATGCACACGACAAGGAAATAATTCTACCGCTGTACAAATGACTAGTCAGACCACACATAGAATACTGTGTACAGTACTGGGCACCAGTGTACAAGAAAGATATAGTAGAGCTGGACAGGGTTCAAAGACGGGCAACCAGGGTAATATGGGGAATAGGAGGACTACAGTACCCAGAAAGATTATCAGAATTAGGGTTATTTAGTTTAGAAACAAGAAGGCTTAGGGGCGACCTAATAACTATGTATAAATATATCAGGGGACCGTACAGAGATCTTTCCCATGATCTATTTATACCCAGGACTGTATCCATAACAAGGGGATATCCTCTAAGTCTTGAGTAAAGAAGGATTCTACACCAGCACAGATGGGGGACTATGGAACTTTCTGCCAGAGGAGGTGGTCATGGTGAATTCTGTAAAAAAGTTCGAAAGGTGTCTGGAAGCATTTTTGGAGAGTAATAACATCGCTGGTTATGTGTACAAGATTTATAGGGACAGAACGTTGATCCAGGGAATTATTCTGACTGCCATATTTGGAGTCGGAAATTAAGTTTTACCTCTAATGAGTTTTTTTGGCCTTCCCATGGATCAACTAAGTAGGGACTCATTAGGGATATAAGTTGAACTTGATGGACTTTTTTTCAACCTTATGAATTATTTAACTATTCTCAGTATTTTTTTTTTTTTTTTCATTTTTGGCATTTTTTATATTTTTATTTTCACATTTTATTTAATTTTTTTTATTTTATAAAACATTTTTTTCATTTTCAGTTTTTTTCTATTATTTTTTTATTCCATTATCTTCAGCTTTCATTTGTCTTTCTTCTAAGGCATTGATTATCAGCCTTTCTGTAGGTAACCGTAGAATGATGTTTCCTTTATCTGAGAGAACTTTTTTATTGAAATATTATCTATATTATCTGAGGAAGAAGGTTATAACTTCCATTGGATGGATAACTAGTAGGCTCTAATTGATCCATGCCTAACTTTGGGTGGGACTGGAGAGCAATCCGCTTTGTGTAAATCACAGATATGAAACAGGTGTGAGACTCCCAGACCATATAAAAAGCTAGCTTTTTCTTGTATCGTATACCACTGAAAAAGGGGTACAGAATTATTTTACACACCCCGAAAAGTGTTTTTATATGACACTTGTTTAATCCGGCACTTGAACCCCATTCACACGGAGGACAGCGCCATTGATGTGACTTTTTGCCATTTGAAGTAAACAGGAGGAGAGTTCTACATTACACTGTGTAGGAGAGCGAAACCTGCAAAGAAGCCTGCACAATCAACAACGTATATTCATACTTTTATTCAAGCCAGAGAATTTTCAAAAATACTATAGAGTTCACGCTCTACTCCGCCCGGTCACAGGCCAGCGAGGAGCTCGCTGGAGTGAGCGGCCGCACATAGTGCAAATCCATCATCGCCTCCAGCTAGAGCTGAGAAACAACGTTACAGGAACGACATGGAGTGGTGAGTGGCACGCTTTGCCGAAATGATTTACTTACAGGCATCTATTCACTTGTGCAGGGAATGTAGTGCCATTATACAGCGGAACTTTGATACTCTTTGGCAGGACTCTGCTACATGCTTTCCCTTTGCAGGACTCTGCCATATGCCTTTCCTTTGCAGGATCCAGTGAAACACTTTGCCACAATCTGTTAGAATCCGCTTCTACTTTTCTCCTACAGGATTGGCAGAATATAGATTTGCACAATTACTGCAGGATATATTGAATTATCATTTGCAGGATTCTACGTGTTTTTTCATTGCATGACTTTGTTTACTGTACTATTTGCAGGATCCTATTTTTCATAGGACTTACAGAACACTTATGTTTTACTTGGTACATGATATAGTTCAATATTGCTATGCATGGGATTTAAATCTATCCTTTATATGTGTTAGTGACTACAAGTCAAACCAAGAGATACCTCGTGTTTATTGGGGTAACAAGTGATATTTGTGAATAATTGAGCTATTAAACGTATGCACAACCATAGGGCCATGCGGTTTGTGCATTTATAATTATAATTTTTATATTTTAGATTAAACTGACATTTGTGACATTTGTCTTAGGAATAATTTTTTTCTGATAAGAACAGACATCCAACACACAGCTATTGTGCAATAGGTGGTGTGCTGAGGACTAAAAACTTTTTTCTTTAAATATTATGAAGCATATTACTACTTGTAAGTCGAAATATATGGCGATACAGGACTCTTTGCAACGGCTACGGTTTCAATTTTTCAATTTCTCAATTTAAGTATTTAAATTCTCAATTTAAGTATTTGGGTGTTCATGTTACTGCCTCTCCCCATAGTTATATTGACCTTAATTTAGTACCCCTGTTGGACCGCAGTGCTTGAAAGATAGCTGCGTGGCGTAAGCTTCCTCTCTACCCCTATCGTTGGTAGGTCCAATTTGATTAAAATGGTCCCAATGCCACAATTTCTTTATATCCTACATAATTCTTCAGTATGGGTTCCCATGAGATATTTTCTTAGAATCCAGTATTTGTATAGAGCGCTTACAGTCATGGCCGTAAATGTAAATGAAGTATTTATCACAGAAAAAGATTGCAGTAACACATGTTTTGCTATAGCCATGTTTATTCCCATTGTGTGTATTTGAACTAAACAAAAGAAAAAAAGGCAGTAAAAAAAGCAAATTGGACATAATGTCACACCAAACTCCAGAAATGGGCTGGACAGAATTATTGGCACCCTTTCAAAATTGTGGAAAAATAAGATTGTTCAAGCATGTGATGCTCCTTTAAACTCACCTGGGGCAAGTAACAGGTGTGGGCAATATAAAAGTCACACCTGAAAGTAGATAAAAAGGAGAGACGTTCACTTAGTATTTGTATTGTTTGTCTGTTTGTGCCACACTAAGCATGGACAACAGAAAGAGGACTTGAGAACCAAAATTGTCGAAAAATATCAACAATCTCAAGGTTACAAGTCCGTCTCCAGAGATCTAGATTTGCCTTTGTCCTCAGTGCACAACGTTATCAAGAAGTTTGCAACCCATAGCACTGTAGCTAATATCCCTGGGAGTGGACACAATAGAAAAATGTATGAAAGGTGTCAACGCAGAATAGCCAGGATGGTGGATAAGCAGCCCCAAACAAGTTCCAAAGATATTCAAGCTGTTCTGCAGGCTCAGGGAGCATCAGTGTCAGTGCAAACTATCCGTCGACATTTAAATGAAATGCTATGGCAGGAAACCCAGGAGGACCCGACTGCTGACATAAAAAAGCAAGACTACATTTTGCCAAAATGAACTTGAGTAAGCCAAAATCTTTCTGGGAAAATGTCTTGTGGACAGATGAGAACTTGACACAGCTTTTTGGTAAAGCACATCATTCCACTGTTTACCGAAAACTGAATGAGGCCTACAAAGAAAAGAACACAGTACCTACAGTGAAATATGGTGGAGGTTCAATGAAGATTTGGGATTGTTTTGCTGCCTCTGGCACTGGGTGCCTTGAATGTGTGCAAGGCATCATGAAATCTGAAGAAAACCAACAGATTTTGGGTCGCACTGTACAGCCCAGTGTCAGAAAGCTGGGTTTGCGTCAGAGATCTTTGGTCTTCCAGCAGGACCCCAAACATATGTCAAAAAGCACCCAGAAATCAATGGCAACAAAGCGCTGGAGAGTTCTGAAGTGGCCAGCAATGAGTCCAGATCTAAATCCCATTGCACACCTGTGGAGAGAGCTTAAAATTTCTGGGAAAAGGCACCCTTTCAATAAGAGACCTGGAGCAGTTTGCAAAGGAAGAATGGTCCAACATCCCGTTTGAGAGGTGTAAGAAGCTTATTGATGTTTATAGGAAGTGACTGATTTCAGTTATTCTTTCCTAAGGGTGTGCAAATATTAAGTTAAGGGTGCCAATAATTTTGTCCAGCCCATTTTTGGAGTTTGGTGTGACATTATGTCCAACTTGCTTGTTTTTTTTTCCTCCCTTTTTTGTTTTAGTTCCAATACACACAAAGGGAATAAACATGTGTATAGCAAAACATGTGTTACTACAGTCCTTTTCTGTGAGAAATAATTCATTTTCTAGAAAGATTTCAGGGGTACCAACATTTACGGACATTACTGTATATGGAATGGTAAGCCCACTAGAATTAGACTTGAGACCTTGCAGCGGGGTAAGGAGGCAGGTGGTCTGTCCTTCCCAACCCCATGTTCTATTTTCTAGCAGCCCAGATTCAACAGTTGAAAGGTTGGGCTCTTCATGCTACTATGGAGAGTGCTGGTAGCCTGGTATCCAAGTGCTTTGGTAAGGTGGCCCCTATTTATCTGTTGGAGATTGCAGCGCTGACTAGACCCCCGGACCTGGTATTTTTATCCTTAATGTTTGGTTGAAATTCAAGGCCGCAATACACTACCTTTGTTACGTATTTCCCCTTGTGGAATAATCCCTATCTGCCTGAGCTGAATATACTTTCTGATTCTTCTCTTTGGTCACGATATGGAATTTTTTACCTGTCCCAATTGTATGATGAAGATTGTGCACTTTTCCGGTGCACAGGTGATAGGGATATTTCAGCGCTGTCCACAACCAGGGTAAATAGTTTAAAAGTATTTATTTTTTACATGTAACGCGTTTCAAGGACGCTGCGTCCTCTTCCTCAGACCCTTCCCAGGTCTGAGAAAGAGGACGGAGCGTCCTTGAAACGTGTGACATGTAAAAAATAAATACTTTTAAACTATTTACCCTGGTTGTGGACAGCGCTGAAATATCCCTATCACCTGTGCACCGGAAAAGTGCACAATCTTCATTTCACGTTCCCTATGCCTTGCCGAGGGCGGGATAAGCTGCAGTCCTAGGTGGATGTCCAGGCGGAGTCTCCATCACAACCTTCCGAAAGGATTACGTGCCTGCTAGTGTTGTGCCTCTATAGCACAACACCATCTGGTGAGTTTCTCCATTGATAGGGGCTCACCTCCTTTTACTTATTGTCCTTCACAGTGGAGCGCTTTTCCATCCTTTTTATTCCAATTGTATGATGGCAGGGTCTTGAAGTCCTTCGCCTAGCTCCTGGAGGAGTTTTCCCTACCACAGTTCTTTTTTTGTAGATACCTTCAGCTACGTCATGTTTTTGAAAGATGAAAAAATTCTCCAGCTAGGCGCTTTTCCCAATAAAATGATATTCTTTATTATTCCATCCTTCATGAATACAGTGGTAGCAACACTCAACGCGTTTCTAGCACGGACCGAGCTCTTTATCAAGACGTGCATAGTTAAGAACAAAAGTGAACTAGCTTTATACAGACATACAGTAAAACGTCCGGGCTATGGATAAGATTAGGAAATAAGTGGACCCATCCTGTGATTTCAGATGTGTGTGTAGTAACATGGCCTCTCTAATTCAGTTTAACATTAGACCCGGCACTAAGAGCTAAAACAATAATGTTGCCAGAATAAACATTAAATAAAAACTTTTTGTCATAAGTACCATAAAAACATATGAATCTTCTCATGTTAGTTACTGAAATGCTATAATAACATATTGCCGTTGCACAATCAGTTTGGGGCTCATTTCTTAGTCCGGTCACTATCTGCGCTGTGCTGGTGATATTCCGAGTGGTGCACCGGCACGTCCCGCTGAATGTCCTAATGTCGTAGTGAGGTTTTCATTACCTATTGTCTGTGGGTAGATCCTGGAGCTGTGACTCGCCACAGTAGGATCAGTTCAGGACTTTCTTCTGGGTCTGGTCTTTATGCGATGTAATGGCAGAACTCCTAATGATTCGTGGGTGCATCCCGCTACATATCCTTTGTCCAGAGTGCAGCTCTCAGTAGGTAGGTATATTGCAGATGAATGGATGATGTGTATCTACGGTAGTTGCTGATATAATGGCAATTAGTCATTAGATGACAATTAATGCTTCCTAACATAACGTTTAGTTGTTCTCACAGGTGCATTTTCTTAACACCTATAGCAGTCACTATTAATGCATGCTGCATGGTAATACAGTTAGTGCATTGTCGTGGGCTGATGGATAGTTTGTACGACCTTATTTTATGATATATAGCTATGAATAGAACTTAATAGTTGGCTGAATGGTGGTCTGTAGGGATTTTTCAGCCTAATTTCCACTATAGGGCTAGAAATTCAGGGTATCGGATACAATATTGCCAGGCCATAAAATTACAGTGTAGATAGTCTGACCATACAATTTATAGTCAGATATGCGTTCACAAGCTATGACATACATATATGTGTCTCCCTATTGATAGGGATCACAGTTACCCAGTTAGATCATGGTGTGTTTGTATGGTATCCAGAAGACTAAACTTGATGTAAAATTATTTAGTTGATGATGGTTTCCGTCACTTCATTCAGACCCTCCGGGGATAAAGTTCCCATCTTATATATCCAAAATACTTCTCGCTACTGTAGCTGTTCGAACCTGTTGGAGACAGTATTGGGTATGTGGTCGAGGGAGGTCACTTTAAAGGGTCTTAAGTTGTCAGGATGTTTTATGCTGCAATGGCTGGAGAAACCTTTCTCAGAAATTAGCCCCAAACTGGTTGCGCTACGGCAATATGTTATTATAGCATTTCAGTAAGCAACATGAGAAGATTCATGTATTTATGGTACTTACTTATTCTGGCAACATTATTGTTTTAGCTCTTAGTGCCGGGTCTAATGTTAAGCTCAATTAGAGCAGCCATGTTACTACTCCCACTCCTAAAGTCACAGGATGGGTGCACTCGTTTCCCGGTCTTATCCAATAGCCCGGGCGTTTTACTGTACGTCTGTATAAAGCTAGGTCCCTTTTATTCTTAACTTTGCACATATTGATAAAAAGCTCGGTCCGAGCTAGAAACATGTTGAGTATTGCTACCACTGTATTAATGAAGTATGGAATAATAAAGAACACCATTTTATTAGGAGAAGCGCCTAGCTGGAGAATTTTTTCTTCTTTCAAAACCATTGCTCTCTGCCGACATCCTGTGAGGATCGGGTACTCCAGGGCTGCTGACCCGCTCATACGCCTTGCTATAATAGACATTATGCTCTCAGCATAACCAACTTCAGTGAGCACAACTGATCTTCACCTGTTATATTTTATTGTCAACTTTGGTAATACACTAGGATCGCACTCTCCTGTATGTTTTTGTTTTCTCAGTTGGATTTCAGCCCTTGATGTAAAGGCTAGAATAGTGATATGTCTATTTGTTAATGGTTAATGAATTGATTACTCATGTTTCTACCAAAGGGATGATTTCTGAACTATAGTGCCTTATTATCATGGGGCTTACCCAGTGACCATTAAGGAGAAGTAGAAGGTGGAAGTCGGTCCCATTTTAAATGTGCAGTGGGTGCAGGTTTTGACCATGACCCCGCGATTTGCTGTCTCGGAGGCTCATCGTGTCTCTTAGATCTTTTTATTGCATGGGGTGTACAGGACCCCTGTCTTCCTTCATAATGTTGGGGTCCGGCCGGGTTCCTGTTGTCCTAAGTGTTCTTTGCCTGACGCCCATCTGCTGCATGTAATATGGGACTGTACACATCTTACCATATTCCGGACAGAAGTGGCCCAGCTAGTTAGGCGGGTGTATGGCATTACACTTCCTCTTTCATAGCTGGCCTTTATACTTGGTGTTTTAGAGGGTTCTGATGAGGAGGGTTGGGTGCACTTCAGGATTTGCTGAATTCTTTATCAGGTCCGTAAGTTTATCGCACAACATTGGTTAAGAGTTTCCCTGCTTACTCTGTTGGAGCTTTTTTCCAAATTGAATATTATTCGCCTGTAGAGGGGAGGACATGTTAAGCGTAAGGCCTTGGGAAGGTTTGAATCTATTTGGGGTCTCTGGTTGGATACTTCTGGTTTGCCCTCCTCTTACCTACAGAATACCCCTATGGATGCTTACCTGAGGGGGATGGGTGTCCCTGCTGGGCAGTAACTTATGGTTTGTAGGGGTGGCTCTCCCTTGTTCTCCTGGGGGGGGGGGGTTCTTGGTCTGTCCGGCTGGTTGTCTTTTTCTTTGATGTATCTTTGTCTGCTTACGTGATTTCTTTGATGTACTTTGTTTGTCTGATTCTTAATTATTGTGTTAGGAAATTCTCCTTGGCTGCATGTACGTGAAGTGCTATTCATGCCTTTTTGCATGTACCCCTGTATTGTATTTTGTTCATATTATTTTAGATATGCTCTTATGGGATGCTTTACATTCTTGCTCACTGCTGTGTTTCTCATGCTGACTTTGCAGGATTGTATTGCACTGGGAAATTTAATGTATATTTTTTGTTTGTTACTTTGGCCTAAAGTGAAGTGGGATGTGGGCTGTGTGTGTTGGGGGGGGGGGGGGGGGGGTGGAGGGGTATTTAGGGTTTTTGTTTCCCCAGTTTTTTCTTTTGTGTAATGCTGGAAATGTTAATAAAAAGTTCTGATAAAAAAAATATTTATGTGTGTAAATATAGTGTGTGTATGTGTGAGTGTATATGTGTATGCATATATATATATATATATATATATATATATATATATATATATATATATATATATATATATATATATAGTATGTATGGCTTTATTCGGAATTAAGTAAATAGATACACAGGGCAGACAGGGCAAGTGAAAAGCATGGCTAGGCAGGACATGTTGCGAAGTGACGGTATGAAATATTTGCAGGAATAAAGACAAGGACTAACAACTAGACTTTTCTAATAACCAAATATTAATGAAGAACAATTTAAAGTTAGAGAAGCACCCTGGGTGGTTAAACATTGTTTTCATTTACATAAAGACCAGATTACATTTTTCAGATGACCATAAATACTACTCTCTCATTTAAAGATGCTTCGCACCTGTGACATCCCCCCCCCCCCTTCCCATTCAAACTGGAAATTAGGGTCTCCATTCTCAAGATCATCGGGGGACTTAAACAGTTGGACCCTCCCTGATCGAATAGTTATCCCCTGTAGATAACTTGGAAAGCACCTTAAGCATCATATAAAGTTAGAAAGTTTATTTAAGAATGGTGTTGCCCTTCTCACTCTTAGGGTGCGTTCACACGGGTGTTTGCCCCCGGTCCGTTTAAAAAAACAGATATAAAAAATGGATAGAAATGGCTGGAATTTTTTTTTTATCCGTTTAAAACATTTTTTTTTAAGTATGAAAAATCAGCCACCTACAGACTCCTGCAGCCAGGACTACTACTACTCCCATCATGGAACACATGTTAAAGTAGTAGTTCCTGGCTGCAGAAGTCTGCTGGCGGCTGGGGAGGCTACAGTAGTGCTTGTACTACCACCCCCATCATGGAACAGACTCTGAATGGCCCGTACTGAGGAGCCAATCAGGGCTCCCTGCAGGGATTTTAAAATGGACAATGTATATTAAAAGCGCTGTGGGGGGGGCAACATATATAGCTCTATATATCTAGCCCCCCAGCGCATTTATAAAGATATAACCCCCGCCAGCGCAAAAATATATACCCCTGCAGTATATACAGGTTCTTCTCAAAAAATTAGCATATTGTGCTAAAGTTCATTATTTTCCATAATGTAATGATAAAAATAAAACTTTCATATATTTTAGATTCATTGCACACCAACTGAAATATTTCAGGTCTTTTATTGTTTTAACCCCTTAAAGACCAGGCCATTTTACACCTTAAGGACCAGAGCGTTTTTTTGCAAATCTGACCACTGTCACTTTAAACATTAATAACTCTGGAATGCTTTTAGTTATCATTCTGATTCCGAGATAGTTTTTTCGTGACATATTCTACTTTAACTTAGTGGTAAAATTTTATGGTAACTTGCATCCTTTCTCGGTGAAAAATCCCCAAATTTGATGAAAAAAATGAAAATTTTGCAATTTTCTAACTTTGAAGCTTTCTGCTTGTAAGGAAAATGGATATTCAAAATAAATTTTTTTTGGGGTTCACATATACAATATGTCTACTTTATGTTTGCTTCATAAAATGTATGAGTTTTTACTTTTGGAAGACACCAGAGGGCTTCAAAGTTCAGCAGCAATTTTGCAATTTTTCACAATTTTCAAACTCACTATTTTTCAGGGACCAGTTCAGTTTTGAAGTGGATTTGAAGGGTCTTCATATTAGAAATACCCCATAAAAGACCTCATTATAAAAACTACACCCCCCCCCAAAGTATTCAAAATGACATTCAGTAAGTGTATTAACCCTTTAGGTGTTTCACAGGAATAGCAGCAAAGTGAAGGAGAAAATTCAAAATCTTCATTTTTTACACTTGCATGTTCTTGTAGACCCAAGAAAATTTTTACTTGTATTTGTAACCCAATTTCTCTCGAGTAAGGACATACCTCATATGTCTATGTTAATTGTTCGGTGGGCGCAGTAGAGGGCTCAGAAGGGAAGTAGCGACAAATGGTTTTGGGGGGCATGTCACCTTTAGGAAGCCCTTATGGTGCCAGGACAGCAAAAAAAAAAAAAAACACATGGCATACCATTTTGGAAACTAGACCCCTCGGGGAACGTAGCAAGGGGTAAAGTGAACCTTAATACCCTACAGGTGTTTCACGACTTTTGCATATGTAATATGCTTGGTTTCCCCAAATTTTTACATTTTTAAAAAGGGTAATAGCAGAAAATACCCCCCAAAATTTGAAGCCCAATTTCTCCCGATTCAGGAAACACCCCATATGGGGGTGAAAAGTGCTCTGCTGGCGCACTACAGGTCTCAGAAGAGAAGGAGTCACATTTGGCTTTTTGAAAGCAAATTTTGCTCTGGGGGGCATGCCGCATTTAGGAAGCCCCTATGGTGCCAGAACAGCAATAAAAAAAAAAAACACATGGCATACCATTTTGGAAACTAGACCCCTCGGCGAACGTAACAAGGGGTAAAGTGAACCTTAATACCCCACAGGTGTTTCATGACTTTTGTGTATGTAAAAAAAAATATATATTTTTTTTTTACCTAAAATGCTTGTTTTCCCAAAAATTTTACATTTTTAAAAAGGGTAATAGCAGAAAATACCCCCCAAAATTTGTAACACAAATTTCTCCCGAGTACGGCGATACCCCATATGTGACCCTTAACTGTTGCCTTGAAATACGACAGGGCTCCAAAGTGAGAGCGCCATGCGCATTTGAGGGACTTACATAGGGGTGGACATAGGGGTATTCTACGCCAGTGATTCCCAAACAGGGTGCCTCCAGCTGTTGTAAAACTCCCAGCATGCCTGGACAGTCAGTGGCTATCTGGCAATACTGGGAGTTGTTGTTTTGCAACAGCTGGAGGCTCCGTTTTGGAAACAGGGGCGTACCAGACGTTTTTCATTTTTATTGGGGAGGGGGGCTGTGTAGGAGTATGTGTATATGTAGTGTTTTTTTACTTTTTATTTAATTTTTTGTTAGTGTAGTGTTTTAGGGTACAGTCACACGGGCGGGGGATTACAGTAGTTTCTCGCTGGCAGCTTGAGCTGCGGCAGAAAATTTGCCGCAGCTCAAACTTGCAGCCGGATACTTACTGTAAACCTCCGCCCATGTGAGTGTACCCTGTACGTTCACATTGGGGGGGAACATCCAGCTGTTGCAAAACTACAACTCCCAGCATGTATGGTCTATCAGTGCATGCTGGGAGTTGTAGTTTTGCAACCGCTGGAGGCTCCGTTTTTGAAACAGTGGCGCAACAGACATTTTTCATTTTTATTGGGGAGGGGGGGGGGCTGTGTAGGGGCATGTGCATATGTAGTGTTTTTTACTTTCTATTTTATTGTGTGTTAGTGTAGTGTAGTGTTTTTAGGGTACAGTCACACGGGCGGGGGTTCACAGTAGTTTCTCGCTGGCAGTTTGAGCTGTGGCAGAAAATTTGCCGCAGCTCAAACTTGCAGCCAGATACTTACTGTAATCCTCCGCCCATGTGAGTGTACCCTGTACGTTCACATTGGGGGGGGGGGGGGGGGGGGGACATCCAGCTGTTGCAAAACTACAACTCACAGCATGTTCGGTCTATTAGTGAATGCTGGAAGTTGTAGTTTTGCAACAGCTGGAGGCACACTGGTTGTGAAAGACCGCGTTTGGTAACAAACTCAGTGTTTTGCAACCAGTGTGCCTTCAGCTGTTGCAAAAGCTACAACCCCCAGCATGTACGGACAGCGGAAGGGCATGCAGGGTCTTGTAGTTATGCAACAGCCGGAGGCATACTACTTTGGCTGGGGATGCTGGGGATTGTAGTTATGTAACAGCTGGAGACACACTGGTTTGCTACTTAACTCAGTGTGCCTTCAGCTGTTGCAAAACTACAACTCTCAGCAGTCACCGACAGCCAACGGGCATGCTGGGAGTTGTAGTTATGCAACCACCAGATGCACCACTACAACTCCCAGCATGCACTTTAGCTGTTTGTGCAAGCTGGGAGTTGTAGTTATACAACAGCTGAAGGTACACTTTTCCATAGAAAAATGTGCCTCCAGCTGTTGCAAAACTACAAGTCCCAGCATGCCCATAAGGGAATGCTGGGAGTTGTGGTAGTCTGCCTCCTGCTGTTGCATAACTACAGCTCCCAGCATGCCCTTTTTGCATGCTGGGAGCTGTTGCTAAGCAACAGCAGGAGGCTGTCACTCACCTACTGCTGCTGCACGCTGCCACCGCGCAGGTCAGTCCCGCCGCCGCCGTTGCTTCTGGGGCCCCGTTCCCAACAGGGACGCCGGGGATCGGGGTCCCCAGCACCCGGGGTCTTCTGCCCGCACCCGCTCACGTCCTCCGGAAGAGGGGCGGAGCGGGTTGCGGGAGTGACACCCGCAGCAGGCGCCCTGATTGGTCGGCCGGGAAACCGGCCGACTAATCAGGGCGATCGTGAGGTGGCACCAGTGCCACCTCACCCCTGCTGGCAATGGCTGTTCGGGGCCATCTCTGACGGCCCCGATCAGCCAGTAATTCCGGGTCACCGGAGACCCGATTGACCCGGAATCCGCCGCAGATCGCTGGACTGAATTGTCCAGCGATCTGCGGCAATCGCCGACATGGGGGGACATAATGACCCCCCCTGGGGGATATGCCGGGATGCATGCTGAACGATTTCAGTAGGCATCCGGCTCCGCTCCAGCTAGCGGCTGGGGCCGGAAATGCGCAGGGCGTAGGACTTGGAAACGGGGGCGTATGGATACGCCCTGTGTCCTTAAGGGGTTAATACTGATGATTTTGGCATACAGCTCATGAAAACCCCAAATTCCTATCTCAAAAAATTAGCATATCATGAAAAGATTCTCTGAATGAGCTATTAACCTAATCATCTGAATCAACTAATTAACTCTAAACACCTGCAAATGATTCCTGAGGCTTTTAAAAACTCCCAGCCTGGTTCATTACTCAAAACCACAATCATTGGTAAGACTGCTGACCTGACTGCTGTCCAGAAGGCCATCATTGACACCCTCAAGCAAGAGGGTAAGACACAGAAAGAAATTTCTGAACAAATAGGCTGTTCCCAGAGTGCTGTATCAAGGCACCTCAATGGGAAGTCTGAGGGAAGGAAAAAATGTGGCAGAAAACAAACGCTCCACTACGAGAAGGACCGATTGCAGACCTTGGGGGACCTGCGGAAGCAGTGGACTGAGTCTGGAGTAGAAACATCCAGAGCCACCGTGCACAGCCGTGTGCAGGAAATGGGCTACAGGTGCCGCATTCCCCAGGTCAAGCCACTTTTGAACATGCCATGTCAGCTGCTGGTGTTGGTCCACTGTGTTTTATCAAGGGCAGGGTCAATGCAGCTAGCTATCGGGAGATTTTGGAGCACTTCATGCTTCCATCTGCTGAAAAGCTTTATGGAGATGAAGATTTCATTTTTCAGCACGACCTGGCACCTGCTCACAGTGCCAAAACCACTGGTAAATGGTTGACTGACCATGGTATTACTGTGCTCAATTAGCCTGCCAACTCTCCTGACCTGAACCCCATAGAGAATCTGTGGGATATTGTGAAGAGAAAGTTGAGAGACGCAAGACCCAACACTCTGGATGATCTTAAGGCCGCTATCGAAGCATCCTGGGCTTCCATAACACCTCAGCAGTACCACAGGCTGATTGCCTCCATGCCACGCCGCATTGAAGCAGTCATTTCTGCAAAATAATTCCCGACCAAGTATTGAGTGCATAACTGAACATAATTATTTGAAGGTTGACTTTTTTTGTATTAAAAACACTTTTCTTTTATTGGTCGGATGAAATATGCAAATTTTTTGAGATAGGAATTTTGGGTTGTCATGAGCTGTATGCCAAAATCATCAGTATTAAAACAATAAAAGACCTGAAATATTTCAGTTGGTGTGCAATGAATCTAAAATATATGAAAGTTTAATTTTTATCATTACATTATGGAAAATAATGAACTTTAGCACAATATGGTAATTTTTTGAGAAGAACCTGTATATGTGACCCCCCGCCGGCGCATGTATAATATAACCCTAGCAGTGTATATATGTGATCCCCCACAGGCGCAATTATCAATATATACCCCCCGCCAGCGCATTTATGTGACCCCCCCGCTGGCACATTAATGCAACGCTAGCTATGAAAAGCATTTTACCCGCAGAGCATCGCACCAGCCGCCGCCGGCGTGATGCTGCTGATAGAATGCTATTCATACATAGTGCTGCAGGGGCATATTATATAGAAGTGCTGTGGGGGTCAGATATATAGTATTATCTGCCCCCCACAGCACTTCTGTATAATATGCCCCTGCAGTGCTATGTATGAATAGTATTCTATCAGCAGCATCGTGCTGGCGGCGGCTGGTGCGATGCTGTGCGGGTAAAATGCTTTTCATAGATAGCGCTGCATTAATGACATATGCGCCAGCAGGGCGGTGCCGGTGGGGGGGGGGGTCACATATATATATATATATATATATATATATATATATATACATACATACAGCAACAGAAGAATGCAGCAGCACACTGCCAGCACAAGGATATAGGTGCAACATGAATATGCAGTTAAAACATGGAGAGCTATACAGCTATGGTGTAATAGATGCAAATGTGAAACTATGAAATAGTGAGGCACTTAGCTCGCAAATTTGTCTCCGCCGGCGGTCAAATAGCTTGGACCGTCCCACCGCGATAAGGTAGCCTCCTGGGACGGACCCTACACTGTGAATATGCCTCTGTGTGAACAGTTCAGTAAGTATGGCAGGATCTGGAACATCCAAGCCACCTTATATACACACCTGATAGAGGTGGGTGGGGTGCAAGGCCAACATGGAGGTAGCCACTCCCCCGTATGTGCAATACAGACAAATTTGCGAGCTAAGTGCCTCACTATTTCATAGTTTCACATTTGCATCTATTACACCATAGCTGTATAGCTCTCCATGTTTTAACTGCATATTCATGTTGCACCTATATCCTTGTGCTGGCAGTGTGCTGCTGCATTCTTCTGTTGCTGTATATCTAGCCTAGTAGCGTGCACCTGTAGGCCAGGTCCATATAATAGTTTGGTATCAACTAAAGTGCTGGCTGACTTATTCTTTGTCTGTATATATATATATATGTATATATATATATATATATATATATATATATATATATATATATACACACACACACTGCGGGAGTATAAATTTTAGCGTTAGCGGGGGTTATGTCTTTATAAATGCGCTGGGGGGGGGGGGGGCTAGATATATAGCGCTATATATCTTGCCCCCCACAGCGCTTTTAAAGAGTACCTATCATCAACTAAGCTGTCCCTAATCCCTCCCCCAATCTGTCCCTGACTCTCGCTGACTCTATCCCTGTCTATATTTTTTTACCCAAAACCCCATATAAATACCTTTTTTAGATCCCCTATGGCTGCTTAGACTCCTGCTGTGAGCGAGGGAGGAAGGGGACGTGGCCCAGCAGGCTTGACGTCATCTGAAGCCTTTCAGTCCGCACTTCCGCCCTTCTCCCTCTTCAACATCGGAGTGTAAGGGTACGTTCACACATGCAGATTTTCAGCGTATTTTACGCTGCAGATCCGCTGGTGAAGGCCCGCTCTATGCAGGCTTTACATGTGCCTGCTGGTAGCGGCAATACGCCGCTACCAGCAGACACCCTGCGATGTGCGAGTCGCAGTATACTCATGGGAGCTCTCTGCCTAGCTCAGAGCAGGGAGAGCAGCCGCGCTGTGCGAGTACGCCGTACATCGCTGCAGTGTGTCTGCTGGTAGCGGCATATTGCAGCTACGAGCAACCACATGTAAAGACAGCATAGATAACAATAGATCTCTCCGGCAAGGTGAGTTAGTGCAGCAGCATTGCGGGACTTGTACGCTCTGTGTCCCGAAGCAGTCATTCATTGTCCCATAGTAGCGCAGCAGCACGTCGGGACTGATGTGCTCTGTGTCCCGACGTGCTGCCTTGCTACTACGGGACAATGAATGACTGCTTCGGGACACAGAGTGCACAAGACCCGATCCTCGTCTGTGCTGCCCTGCGCTACACTGACATTTGGCCAGATGAAGCTGCTGGCCATGGCAGGAACGCCCGTGCTGCAGGCACAGTGCTCGCTCCTGTCTGACAGGCGGGGAGCTGCGCTGTGCTCTTCAGTGTCTGGCTTTGCTGAGATTTCAGACTCATGCTGCCAGGACTCATACTTTTTTTTAGTAAAAAAAATATATAAAGATACATTTTTGTTAATCACATGTAATTAGAAAGTTGCTTCTAATACATTGATTAACAAAATATAAAAAGTTTTTTTGGCGACAGGTACGCTTTAATATACATTGTCCATTTTAAAATCCCTGCAGGGAGCCCTGATTGGCTCCTCAGTACGGGCCATTTAGAGCTCCCCGCGGGGAATTTAAAAATGAAAGTAAAATACATTATGTACATCGCAGGGTTGCCATGCCGCCCGCTCCCCTGCTTAACCCGTTCAGGACCCATGACGTAACGTTACGTCCCGACACCCTGGGTCTTAAGGACCCATGGCGTACAGTACGACCGGCGCCGAAGATCCACTTACCGATCCGGGCGGGCGACGGAGGCTGCGGGCAACGGAGATCGGCGGGCGGCGATGACGTCCGGCTGGATCCGACGGAAGACGGTGAGTTGCCTAGCAACATCTGGAGGGTACAGTTTGAGACCATTATACAGTGGTCTCTATCTGTACCCTCCAGATGTTGCAAAACTACTACTCCTAGCATGCCCAAACAATTGTTTGCTGTCAGGGCATGCTGGGAATTGTAGTTTTGCAACAGCTGGAGGACCACAGTTTGGAGATCACTTTGCAGTGTTCTCTAAAACTGTAGCCCTCCAGATGTTGCAAAATCTTCTCCCAGCATGCCCGTCGGCAATCAGTACATGCTGTGAGTTGTAGTTTTATAAGTAATAGATTTGTAGGGGTATCTACTAACCCGTATATGTGATCTCCCAAGCTGAATATAGTAAAGGGGGGGGGGGGGGGGAGGTGCATATAAAACTTGCATAAAAATTATGCATGTGATGCAGTAATGTTGTTTATAGCACTCAGATGAAAAGTGCACAAACCATATGAACGCCAGATATTATCTGCTAAAATGTAACAGATGGGGAGATAGCTCCCACAATATATAGATAATGTCCACAACAGTACATAGATGCCCATCCACGGCTATCTATGTTAAAAAAAAAAAAAAAAAAACACAATGCGTTTCGGCACACTGTAACATGTGACCTCCTCAGAGGCTAAACAAGTGGTACATATCTCACAAGTGGTGGTTAGCCTGTATAGGCTAATCTAATTTATGGGAGGAGTCTGGAGGCGCTTATATACTCACGCCCAGGGTCAGGGGAAGGTCCGACTGCTTTGGTTCCCCCACCCTCCACTCCCTTATTTTATTCAGTACCAACAGATAATTTCATAAGGGTAGCCCACTTCTTACTTCAGGCTTACCTATACGGCTGGACGGGCACACACCAGGCTTATGTTAGTTAGGGTAAGCTGCACACACTTCTTGGTAAGAATCCGACCATAATAGTAAACAATAAAAGTAAATGAGCCACCAAGCATTGGGGCTCAAAAGATGGAGTACTTCCTTAACCCAATAGACCGGGTCCACCTGCAAATAAACACATAAAGAAAAATACTGTTCAGTATGCCATGTCCTGGCTGCACGGTGCCTGTAACAAATATATGCATGCACTCACGGTTCTATCAGAAGTATAGTGCTACACCTGTGAAAAAAGGAAAGAAAACGCAGTTTGTTCTGGCTATCTCCTGAGTCACGGTGTACGTTCCTGTAAACAAAAGGAATAACACTCACGGTTGCGGCGTCCTTAATACGAATAGAAAGCTCCAGGGACATGCGTTACACGCAGTGGCGGGGAGCCGAGCTGTTAGCCGGCTGCTCACTCATGTCTCCTGAGCGGACGGCGTCTGACGCCTTATCCGCTTCCTAGGCTGTGGGTGGAGACTCCGCCCAGACGCCATCTCCATACCAGCGCCGAAGCAGGAGGGCGTCAACCCAACCTTGCTAGTCTCGCGAGGAGGTAAGCGGAGAAATATTAACCCTAACCGCCCTGTGGATAAGGAAGGACACTGTGAGTCAAAAGATAAATTGACCCACAGAATCAATACAGCTTTATTGGCTAAATCCGGATCGCACCCTAAGGACTAAGCTAATGGGGCAGTAGTGTGCACATGAATAACTCGGTGTAATGAAATATTAAATTAAGTATAACCAATGACCTCTAGAGCAGGACTTGGTCCCCTATTGCCCCAGACCCAATGGGACCAAAGTAAGGAGCG
This sequence comes from Hyla sarda, assembly GCF_029499605.1. Taxonomy (NCBI): domain Eukaryota; kingdom Metazoa; phylum Chordata; class Amphibia; order Anura; family Hylidae; genus Hyla; species Hyla sarda. The sequence goes on along the minus strand of NC_079189.1, from coordinate 269,391,985 downwards.
TAGAGTTGACACAGACCAGGGAAAAACGTCGGAAAGGTATATTAATCAAATAATATTATGGGGGCTACACGTGAACAGCCATTAATAAATATTTTAACTAAAACAATATGATCCACAGCTATTTACTAACAGGATCATATTATTAATTTGTAATATATTAGATATATGACAAAGAATACCGCCGGGGAGGATAGGACGCAACCCTGATGTGGGGGGGAGGGGAAATAAAGTCGCCGTCCGCTCAGGAGACATGTGTGAGCAGCCGGCTAACAGCTCGGCTCCCCGCCACTGCGGGTAACGCATGTCCCTGGAGCTTTCTATTCGTATTAAGGACGCCGCAACCGTGAGTGTTATTCCTTTTGTTTACAGGAACGTACACCGTGACTCAGGAGATAGCCAGAACAAACGGCGTTTTCTTTCCATCTCCTGAGTCACGGTGTACGTTCCTGTAAACAAAAGGAATAACACTCACGGTTGCGGCGTCCTTAATACGAATAGAAAGCTCCAGGGACATGCGTTACACGCAGTGGCGGGGAGCCGAGCTGTTAGCCGGCTGCTCACTCATGTCTCCTGAGCGGACGGCGTCTGACGCCTTATCCGCTTCCTAGGCTGTGGGTGGAGACTCCGCCCAGACGCCATCTCCATACCAGCGCCGAAGCAGGAGGGCGTCAACCCAACCTTGCTAGTCTCGCGAGGAGGTAAGCGGAGAAATATTAACCCTAACCGCCCTGTGGATAAGGAAGGACACTGTGAGTCAAAAGATAAATTGACCCACAGAATCAATACAGCTTTATTGGCTAAATCCGGATCGCACCCTAAGGACTAAGCTAATGGGGCAGTAGTGTGCACATGAATAACTCGGTGTAATGAAATATTAAATTAAGTATAACCAATGACCTCTAGAGCAGGACTTGGTCCCCTATTGCCCCAGACCCAATGGGACCAAAGTAAGGAGCGTAGAGTTGACACAGACCAGGGAAAAACGTCGGAAAGGTATATTAATCAAATAATATTATGGGGGCTACTCGTGAACAGCCATTAATAAATATTTTAACTAAAACAATATGATCCACAGCTATTTACTAACAGGATCATATTATTAATTTGTAATATATTAGATATATGACAAAGAATACCGCCGGGGAGGATAGGACGCAACCCTGATGTGGGGGGGAGGGGAAATAAAGTCGCCGTCCGCTCAGGAGACATGTGTGAGCAGCCGGCTAACAGCTCGGCTCCCCGCCACTGCGGGTAACGCATGTCCCTGGAGCTTTCTATTCGTATTAAGGACGCCGCAACCGTGAGTGTTATTCCTTTTGTTTACAGGCACGTACACCGTGACTCAGGAGATAGCCAGAACAAACGGCGTTTTCTTTCCTTTTTTTCACAGGTGTCGCACTATACTTCTGATTTGTTTGTTACAGGCACCGTGCAGCCAGGACATGGCATACTGAACGGTATTTTTCTTTGTGTTTATTTGCAGGTGGACCCGGTCTATTGGGTTAAGGAAGTACTCCATCTTTTGAGCCCCAATGCTTGGTGGATCATTTACTTTTATTGTTTACTATTGTGAGATATGTACCACTTGTTTAGCCCCTGAGGAGGTCACATGTTACAGTGTGCCGAAACGCGTAGGGCATTGTGTTTTTTTTTTTTTAACATAGATAGCCGTGGACGGGCATCTATGTACTGTTGTGGACATTATCTATATATTGTGGGAGCTATCTCCCCATCTGTTACATTTTAGCAGATATCTGGCGTTCATATGGTTTGTGCACTTTTCATCTGAGTGCTATAAACAACATTACTGCATCACATGCATAATTTCTCTTAATAATAATTATTAAAAGCTAAGTTTTATATGCACCTCCCCCCCCCCCTCTTTACTGGGAGTTGTAGTTTTGCAACAGCTGGAAGCACACTGGTTAGAAAATATTGAGTTAGGTAACAGAACCTAACTGAAGGTTTTCCAACCAGTGTGCCTCCAGCTGTTGTAAAAGTTCAACTACCAGCATGCACGGTCTGTCAGTACATGCTAGGAGTTGTAGTTTTGAAACAGCTGGAGGTTTGCCCCCCCATGTGAACGTACAGGGTACATTCACACGGGCAGGCTTACAGTAAGTTTCCTGCTTCAAGTTTGGGCTGCGGCAAATTTTTCGCCGCAGCTCAAACTCCTAGCGGGAAACTCACCGCAACACGTCAGTGCGAATGTACCCTAAAACACTACACTAACGCATAATAAAGAGTAAAACACTACATATACACCCCTTACACTGTCCCCCCCAATAAAAATTAAAACCGTATTGTATGGCAGTGTTTCCAAAACGGAGCCTCCAGCTGTTGCAAAACAACAACTCCCAGCATTTCCGGACAGCCACTGACTGTCCAGGCATGCTGGGAATTTAGCAACAGCTGGAGGCACCCTGTTTGGGAATCACTGGCGTAGAATACCCATATGTCCACCCCTATGCGATCCCTAATTTAGTCCTCAAATGCGTATGGTGCTCTCTCACTTCGGAGCCCTGTTGTATTTCAAGGAAACAGTTTAGGGCCACATATGGGGTATCTCCAAACTCGGGAGAAATTGCACTACAAATATTGGGGGGGTTCTCCTTTTACCCCTTATGAAAAGGAAAAGTTGGGGCTACACCAGCTTGTTAGTGTAAAAAAATAAAAAAATTTACTCTAACATGCTGGTGTTGCCCTATACTTTTTATTTTCACAAGTGTTAAAAGGAAAAAAAGACCCCCAAAAATTGTAACGCAATTTCTCCTGAGTACAGAAATACCCCAGATGTAGGCGTAAAATGCTCTGTGGGCGCACAGCAAGGCTCAGGAGTGAGAGCGCACCATGTACATTTCAGGCCTAAATTGGTAATTTGCACAGGGGTGGCTGATTTTACAGCGGTTCTCACATAAACGCAAAGATATAAATACCCACATGTGACCCCATTTTGGAAACTACACCCCTCACGTAATGTAATAAGGGGTACAGTGAGCATTTACGCCCCACAGGTGTCTGACAGATTTTTGGAACAGTGGTCCGTAAAAATGAAAAATTTCATTTTTCATTTGCACAGCCCACTGTTCCAAAGATCTGTCAAACGCCAGTGGGGTGTAAATACTCACTGCACCCCTTATTAAATTCTGTGAGGGGTGTAGTTTCCAAAATAGGGTCACATGTGGGGGGGGGGTCCACCGTTCTGGCACCACGGGGGGCTTTGTAAACGCACATGGCCCCTGACTTCCATTCCAAACAATTTTTTCCCCAAAAGCTCAATGGCGCTCCTTCTCTTCTGAACATTGTAGTGCACCAGCAGAGCACTTGACAGCCACACATGGGGTATTTCCATACTCAGAAGAGATGGGGTTACAAATTTTGGGGGGTCTTTTCTTCTATTAACCCTTGCAAAAATGTTACATTTTTTTTTTACATATGCAAAAGTCGTGAAACCCCTGTGGGGTATTAAGGCTCACTTTATTCCTTGTTACGTTCCTCAAGGGGTCTAGTTTCCAAAATGGTATGCCATGTGGGCGTTTTTTGCTGTTCTGGCACCATAGGGGCTTCCTAAATGCGACATGCCCCCCCCCGAGCAAAATTTGCTCTCAAAAAGCCAAATATGACTCCTTCTCTTCTGAGCATTGTAGTACAAATTTTGGGGGGGTCTTTTCTGCTATTAACCCTTGCAAAAATGTGAAATTTGGGGGGAAACACACATTTTAGTAAAAAAAAAAAAAATTTTTTTTACATATGCAAAAGTCGTGAAACACCTGTGGGGTATTAAGGCTCACGTTATTCCTTGTTACGTTCCTCAAGGGGTCTAGTTTCCAAAATGGTATGGCATGTGTTTTTTTTTTTTGCTGTTCTGGCACCATAGGGGCTTCCTAAAGGCAACATGCCCCCCAAAAACCATTTCAGAAGAACGTACTCTCCAAAATCCCCTTGTCGCTCCTTCGCTTCTTAGCCCTCTACTGCGCCCGCCGAACAATTTACATAGACATATGAGGTATGTGCTTACTCGAGAGAAATTGGGCTACAAACATAAGTATACATTTTCTCCTTTTACCCCTTGTAAAAATTCAAAAATTGGGTCTACAAGAACATGTGAGTGTAAAAAATGAAGATTGTGAATTTTCTCCTTCACTTTGCTGCTATTCCTGTGAAATACCTAAAGGGTTAAAATGCTGACTGAATGTCATTTTGAATTCTTTAGGGGGTGCAGTTTTTATAATGGGGTCATTTGTGGGGTATTTCTAATATGAAGACCCTTCAAATCCACTTCAAACCTGAACTGGTCCCTGAAAAATTGTGAGTTTGAAATTTTTTTGAAAAATTACTGCTGAACTTTGAAGCCCTCTGGTGTCTTCCAAAAGTAAAAACTTGTCAATTTTATGATGCAAACATAAAGTAGACATATTGTATATGTGAATCAAATTTTTTTTTTGGGGAATATCCATTTTCCTTACAAGCAGAGAGCTTCAAAGTTAGAAAAATGCAAAATGTTCAAATTTTTCATCAAATTTTGGGATTTTTCACCAAGAAATTATGCAAGTTACCACAAAATTTTACCACTATGTTAAAGTAGAATATGTCACGAAAAAACAGAATAACTAAAAGCATTCCAGAGTTATTAATGTTTAAAGTGACAGTGGTCAGATGTTCAAAAAATGGCCGGGTCCTACAGTGAAAATTGGCTGGGTCCTTAAAGGGTTAATAACTTCTGATCGGATCGGGTCTCAGAAGTGAGACCCGGTGCGATCAATCCCTCAGCCCCTGTACTACTACCCCCATCATGGAACAGAGTCTGATCCATGATGGGGATACTAGTAAAAGCACTAATGTAGTCCCCCCAGCCACCGGCAGACTCCCGCAGCCGGGGAATTACTACTCCCATCATGAAACAGACTTGTTTCCATGATGGGAGTAGTAGTAGTCCCACAACACTGTAGGAATCTGCTGATGTCACCTCTTCTGAGCATGCTCAGATGTAATTACGGATATTTTAAACCCGGGTGCAAACGGATGTCATTAAAGGGGTAGTCCAGTGGTGAAAAACATATCCCCGACCGATGGGGCCCCCTGCAATCTCTCTGTACGGGGGCCAGGCTCTCCGGCCAGATAGCAGGTGTCGACCCCCGCATGAAGCGGCGGCCGACACGCCCCCTCAATACATCTCTGTGGCAGAGCCGGAGATTGCCGAAGGCAGTGCTTCAGCTCTGCCATAGAGTTGTATTGAGGGGGCGTGTCGGCCGCCGCTTCGTGCGGAGGTCGACACGCCCCCTTCCCGCAGGCTGTCGGGGCTCCGTACAGGAGATCGCAGGGGGCCCCAGCGGTCAGACCCCCCGCGATCTCAAACTTATCCCCTTTCCTTAGGATAGAGGATAAGTTGTTCACCACTAGGTTCACCACTAGACTACTCCTTTAAAGGTTCTTGATAGGTTTGCCATAGACTTCAATGTTAAAATTGTGATGTCCATGTTTTCTTCCGTTTTTTTCACGGAAGAAAAAAATACTGCATGTGCCGTTTTTTTCTTCCATGAAAAAAACGGAAATGAGTGCAGATGGGTGCAAACGGGTAAACGTATTGTAAAAAAAATCTCTGCAAAAAGGGACCTGAAACGGGTATAAAAAAACGGGGACAAACGGCTGTGTGAACAAGCCCTTACTGGGCAATCCATTTGTTACTATTTTGGACACTACACTGCTGTTATCGAAACTTTTGAACACATGTAAGGTTATGCACAGAGGGAGGAATAATCCAGGCTGAGATTGCGTATTACATGGGAGAACACTTGGGATGACTGACATGGAAGAGTCTTAGTTAACAGTAAATTTACCTGTAGTGTTACCTGTAGAGATGCACCGAAAGGGAAATTTTGGTCCGAAACCAAAAATTTAGGCTGTGCTTGGCCGAAAACCGAAAACGATAAAAAATCCATATTTTTGGACCTAGATTATTTTTATGTTTATGTCATTCACTATCGGGGTCATTAACATAATGTTTTTATGAACCAGACATTTATGTACCTGGCAATACAAAATATATTTTATATACATTTTTTTTTACACTTTTCCTATTTATATAAGAAAAAGAAAAAAGGGGGATTCTTTTTTTTTTATTGGACGGGCTTATTCACTTTTAATAAAACTTTTTTACTCTTATTTTTTTAACACTTTTATAATTGCAGATACAGATCAGTGCTATGCATAGGCAGCAGGAGGCAGGTGACCTCCGGCTGCCATTTTAACTGATCTGATTCCCGCTGCCATGCCGTGGGCAATCAGATCAGCCACCGGAACTGCCACAGATGGCATGATCATGGCATCTGAAGGGTTAATGGTGGACATCTGCGCTAATGTCCGCCATTACCAGCACAGCTCCTGCACTTGCGTCATACCCACGGTGAAATTCAGGGCATACAGACGTGTTCTGGTTCTCTATAAGTCCCTGCCGACCACGGCGGTTCTGTGTCATTTTGGCCAGACCCCCTCCCCCCCAAAAAATTTTCACGAATATTTGCACGAATATGCATCAGCCAAAAATGCCGAAAGGAACATTTTCAGACGATAATTTTCAGTGGCCGAAATACTGGTGCATCCCTAGTAGTGACCATTGTCCGGCCAGCTGCTACCAGGGCAAATAAAACCATGGAGTGCACCTGGAATATGCTGTTCAGTTTTGGTCACCTGTCCATAAAAGGGACACTGTGGAGCTGGAAAGGGTGCAGAGATGTGCGACTAAACTAATATGGGGCATGGAACATCTTAGCTATGAGGAGCGATTAAAGGAGTTACAATTGTTTAGTCTTGAGAAGATACATTTAAGGGGGGATATGATAAACATATATAAGTATATTAATGGCCCATACAAAAAATATGGAGAAAAACTGTTCCAGGTTAAACCCCCCCAAAGGACGAGGGGGCACTCCCTCCGTCTGGAGAAGAAAAAGTTTAGTCTCAAGGGGCAACACGCCTTCTTTACCATGAGAACTGTGAACTTATGGAACAGTCTACCTCAGGAACTGGTCACAGCAGGAAAAATTAACAGCTTTATACATTCCTGGAACAAAATAACATTAATGCTTATGAAGAAATATAAAATCTCATCCCTTCCCCAATATCGTGCCACACCCCTACCCTTCAATTCTCTGGTTGAACTTGATGGACATATGTCTTTTTTCGACCGTACTAACTATGTAACTATGTAATAGAGGCATAGATGCCCACGACAAGGAAATAATTCTACCACTGTACAAATCACTAGTCAGGCCACACATGGAGTGCTATGTACAGTACTGGGCACCAGTGTACATGAAAGATATAGTGGAGCTGTAGAGGGTTCAAAGACTAGGTACCCAGAAAAATTATCAGAATTAGGGTAATTTGGTTTAGAAAAAAGATGGTTTAGGGGCGACCTAATAATTATGTATAAATATATCGGGGCAGTACAGAGATCTCTCCCATGGCCTATTTCAGGGGTCTGCAACCTTTAAGACAAAAAGAGCCACTGGGACCCGTTTCCGAAGAAAGAAAAAAAACTGGAAGCCGCAAAAACCTCCTCCCCTCTGATGCCCTGGTTGGGATACACTGTCATACACACAAAAAAGGGACTACAACTCCCAGCATGTGTCATTCAGGAGTCTTCAGTCTGTGGTATAACACCAGCATGCTGCCTCTGTAGTCTCCTGGGAGTTGTAGTGCAACACCTCTATTGTATCTTAGTAGTCTCCTGGGAGTTGTAGTTCACCAACACCTCTATTGTAACAGTATTCTCCTGAGAGTTGTAGTTCACCTACACCTCTATTGTATCTTAGTAGTCTCCTGGGGGTTTTAGTTCACCAACACCTCTATTGTATCAGTAGTTTCCTGGGAGTTGTAGTTCACCAACACCTCTATTGTATCTTAGTAGTCTCCTGGGAGTTGTAGTTCACCAACACCTCTATTGTATCTTAGTAGTCTCCTGGGAGTTGTAGTTCACAAACACCTCTATTGTATCTGAGTAGTCTCCTGGGAGTTGTAGTTCACCAACACCTCTATTGTATCTGAGTAGTCTCCTGGGAGTTGTAGTTCACCAACACCTCTATTATATCAGTAATCTCCTGGGAGTTGCAGTTCATACACCAGTGTTTTCCAACCAGGGTGCCTCCAGATGTTGCAAAACTACTACTACCAGCATTCCCTGGTTGTGATACACTGGCATACACACACATAAGAGGGACTACAACTCCCAGCATGTGTCATTCAGCAGTCCCTGTCCCCCCATCATTCCCATGATATTTATTCCCCTGCAGTCTTTAAATCCCCAGCCTGTGTAATATGTCTCCTCACACATAGAAATCTTCCACAGCCCCTGCAGTGCAGTATGTCTCCTCTCCCCTCACCCGCTCTGTGTTTCCCCTGTGCAAACATGAAACCTCCCCGTGAAAAATTAGGTCCTGTGTGTACAGAGCTGGGGGAGGAGCTTTTCCCCCGTGAAAACATGTAACCTCCCGTGAAAATGAGGGGAGGAGCTGTGTCCGTCCCCACTCTCCCACTGTCTCCTTGTATTATGCAGAGCTGCGCTCTCGCGCTCTCCATCCTCCGTGAGGGGGCGTGGCTTAATTATCTGCAGACGTGCGGTGAAAAAAATCAAACCCATGGCTCTGCCCTCGATCCTCCCCACTGTAGCTTCGGAAAAATTGCCCCTCCCTTTTTCACCTCACACCGGAGCTGCGGCAAAGGTGTAAAAGAGCCACATGCGGCTCCGGAGCCGCGGGTTGCCGACCCCTGGCCTATTTATACCCAGAACTGTATAACAGTGGTTCATAACCTTGTTGGAGGTACTGAACCCCACCAGTTTCATATGCACATTCACCGAGCCCCTCTTATTGGAAAAATAGAATGATTTTTTCAAATTCAAAACATAGGAGATATATATTTAACCCCTTAAGGACAATGGACGTACTCCTATGCCCCCGTTTCCGAGTCCTTAAGGACGTAGGAGTACGTCCTGTCCATTCCCGCCCCCCCGCCGCTAGTCGGAGGGGAGCCGGTGCCCGATGCCTGCTGAAATCGTTCAGCAGGCTTTGCGGCATATCGCCCAGGGGGGTCGTGATGACCCCCCATGTCGGCGATGGCTGCAGATCGCTGGACAATTCAGCCCAGTGATCTGCGGCGGATTCCGGGTCAATCGGGTCTCCAGTGACCCGGAATTACTGGCTGATCGGGGCCGTCTCTGACGGCCCCGAACAGCCATAGCCAGCAGGGGTGAGGTGGCACTGGTGCCACCTCACGATCGCCCTGATTCGTCGGCCGGTTTACCAGCCGACCAATCAGGGCGCCTGCTGCGGGTGTCACTCCCGCAACCCGCTCCGCCCCTCCTCCAGAGGACATGAGCGGGTGCGGGAAGAAGACCCCGGGAGCTGGGTGCCCCGATCCCTGGCGTCAATGTTGGGATCGGGGCCCCAGGAGCGGCGGCGGCGAGGGACTGACCTGCAGCGTGGAGCAGCAGTAGGAGGTGAGTGACAGTCTCCTGCTGTTGCTTAGCAACAGCTCCCAGCATGCAAAAAGGGCATGCTGGGAGTTGTAGTTATGCAACAGCAGGAGGCAGACCACCACAACTCCCAGCATTCCCTTATGGGCATGCTGGGACTTATAGTTTTGCAACAGCTGGAGGCACATTTTTTCTATGGAAAAGTGTACCTTCAGCTGTTGTATAACTACAACTCCCAGCTTGCACAATCAGCTAAAGTGCATGCTGAGAGTTGTAGTGGTGCATCTGCTGGTTGCATAACTACAACTCCCAGCATGCCGTTGGCTGTCGGTGACTGCTGAGAGTTGTAGTTTTGCAACAGCTGAAGGCACACTGGTTGTGAAACACTGAGTTAAGTAGCAAACCAGTGTGTCTCCAGCTGTTGCATAACTACAATCCCCAGCCAAAGTAGTATGCCTCCAGCTGTTGCATAACTACAAGACCCAGCATGCCCTTCCGCTGTCCGTACATGCTGGGGGTTGTAGCTTTTGCAACAGCTGAAGGCACACTGGTTGCAAAACACTGAGTTTGTTACCAAACTCTGTGTTTCACAACCAGTGTGCCTCCAGGTGTTGCAAAACTACAACTCCCAGCATGCACTGATAGACCGTACATGCTGGGAGTTGTAGTTTTGCAACAGCTGTATGTCCCCCCCCCCCCCCTCCAATGTGAACGCACAGGGTACACTCACATGGGTGGAGGTTTACTGTAAGTATCCGGCTGAAAGTTTGAGCTGCGGCAAATTTTCTGCCGCAGCTCAAACTGACAGTGAGAAACTACTGTGAACCCCCACCCGTGCGACTGTACCCTAAAAACACTACACTACATGAACACACAATAAAATAAAAAGTAGAAAGCACTACATATACACATACCCCTACACAGCCCCCCTCCCCTCCCCAATAAAAATGACAAACGTCTGGTACGCCACTGTTTCCAAAATGGAGCCTCCAGCTGTTGCAAAAAAACTACACCCAGTATTGCCAGATAGCCACTGACTGTCCAGGCATGCTGGGAGTTTTACAACAGCTGGAGGCCCCCTGTTTGGGAATCACTGGCGTAGAATACCCCTATGTCCACCCCTATGCAAATCCCAAATTTAGGCCTCAAATGCGCATGGCGCTCTTTCGCTTTGGAGCCCTGTCGTATTTCAAGGCAACAGTTTAGGGTCACATATGGGGTATCGCCGTACTCAGGAGAAATTGCCTTACAAATTTTGGGGGGTATTTTCTGCTATTACCCTTTTTAAAAATGTACATTTTTTTTTTTTTTTTTTACATATGCAAAAGTCGTGAAACACCTGTGGGGTATAAAGGTTCACATTACCCCTTGTTACGTTCCCCGAGGGGTCTAGTTTCCAAAATGGTATGCCATGTGTTTTTTTTGCTGTTCTGGCACCATAGGGGCTTCCTAAATGCGGCATGCCCCCAGAGCAAAATTTGCTTTCAAAAAGCAAAATGTGACTCCTTCTCTTCTGAGACCTGTAGTGCGCCAGCAGAGCACTTTTTCACCCCCATATGGGGTGTTTTCTGAATCGAGAGAAATTGGGCTTCAAATTTTGGGGGGCATTTTCTGCTATTACCCTTTTTAAAAATGTTAAATTTTTGGGAAACCTAGCATTTTATGTAAAAATAAATATTTTTTTTTACATATGCAAAAGTCGTGAATCACCTGTGGGATATTAAGGTTCACTTTACCCCTTGTTATGTTCCCCGAGGGGTCTAGTTTCCAAAATGGTATGCCATGTGTTTTTTTTTTTTTTGCTGTCCTGGCATCATAGGGGCTTCCTAAAGGTGACATGCCCCCCAAAAACCATTTGTCGCCCCTTCCCTTCTGAGCCCTCTACTGCGCCCGCCGAACAATTAACATAGACATATGAGGTATGTCCTTACTCGAGAGAAATTGGGTTTCAAATACACGTTAAAATTTTCTCCTTTTTACCCTTTGCAAAAATTAAAAAATTGGGTCTACAAGAACATGTGAGTGTAAAAAATGAAGATTTAGAATTTTCTCCTTCACTTTGCTGCTAATCCCGTGAAACACCTAAAGGGTTAAAACACTTACTGAATGTCATTTTGAATACTTTGGGGGGTGCAGTTTTTATAATGGGGTCATTTGCGGGGTATTTCTAAGATGAAGACCCTTCAAATCCACTTCAAAACTGAACTGGTCACTGAAAAATAGTTTGAAAAAATAGTTTGAAAAATAGTTTGAAAATGTTGTGAAAATTGCTGCTGAAATTTTAAGCCCTCTGGTGTCTTCCAAAAGTAAAAATTTTAATAAATTTTATGATGCAAACATAAAGTAGACATATTGTATATGTGAACCCAAAAATTTTTTGGGGGGAATATCCATTTTCCTTACAAGCAGAGAGCTTAAAAAAATGCTAAATTTTCATCATTTTTCACCAAGAAAGGATGCAAGTTACCATAAAATGTTACAAATATGTTAAAGTAGAATGTGTCACGAAAAAACAATCTCGGAATCAGAATGATAAATAAAAGCATTCCAGAGTTATTAATGTTTAAAATGACAGTGGTCAGATTTGCAAAAAACGCTCTGGTCCTTAATGGTTTTGTTCATTTTGTGCACCTAGGTATAAATATATACTTAACCCCTTAAGGACCAGGCCATTTTACACCTTAAGAACAAAGAACAAAACCATGAAAACATGATTTTCACACAAAAACATAATGAATATTTACTGCAAATCAGTGTGACTTCTGCTGTTGTCTTTCAGAGACCAGTTCAGAAATGCGCGGCTTTACCTTGGCAAGTGCCACTCTCATGTCATTTTCGCAACAATGGCAGTGTTCCCCCACATTAGGCAGGCAGTGTTCCCCCACATTAGGCAGGCAGTGTTCCCCCACATTAGGCAGGCAGTGTTCCCCCCACATTAGGCAGGCAGTGTTCCCCCCACATTAGGCAGGCAGTGTTCCCCCCACATTAGGCAGGCAGTGTTCCCCCCACTTTAGGCAGGCAGTGTTCCCCCCACATTAGGCAGGCAGTGTTCCCCCCACATTAGGCAGGCAGTGTTCCCCCCACATTAGGCAGGCAGTGTTCCCCCCCCCCACATTAGGCAGACAGTATTCCCCCTCATTAGGCAGGCAGTGTTCCCCCACATTAGGCAGGCAGTGTTCCCCCGCATTAGGCAGGCAGTGTTCCCTCGCATTATGTTGGCAGTGTTCCACCACATTAGGCAGGCAGTGTTCCACCACATTAGGCAGACAGTGTTCCCCCCATATTAGGCAGGCAGTGTTCCCCCACATTAGGCAGGCAGTGTTCCCCCACATTAGGCAGGCAGTGTTCCCCCACATTAGGCAGGCAGTGTTCCCCCACATTAGGCAGGCAGTGTTCCCCCACATTAGGCAGGCAGTGTTCCCCCGCATTATGTTGGCAGTGTTCCCCCGCATTAGGTTGGCAGTGTTCCCCCGCATTAGGTTGGCAGTGTTCCCCCGCATTAGGCAGGCAGTGTTCCCCCGCATTAGGCAGGCAGTGTTCCCCCGCATTAGGCAGGCAGTGTTCCCCCGCATTAGGCAGGCAGTGTTCCCCCGCATTAGGCAGGCAGTGTTCCCCCGCATTAGGCAGGCAGTGTTCCCCCGCATTAGGCAGGCAGTGTTCCCCCCACATTAGGCAGGCAGTGTTCCCCCCACATTAGGCAGGCAGTGTTCCCCCCACATTAGGCAGGCAGTGTTCCCCCCACATTAGGCAGGCAGTGTTCCCCCCACATTAGGCAGGCAGTGTTCCCCCCACATTAGGCAGGCAGTGTTCCCCCCACATTAGGCAGGCAGTGTTCCCCCCACATTAGGCAGGCAGTGTTCCCCCCACATTAGGCAGGCAGTGTTCCCCCCACATTAGGCAGGCAGTGTTCCCCCACATTAGGCAGGCAGTGTTCCCCCACATTAGGCAGGCAGTGTTCCCCCACATTAGGCAGGCAGTGTTCCCCCACATTAGGCAGGCAGTGTTCCCCCGCATTATGTTGGCAGTGTTCCCCCGCATTAGGTTGGCAGTGTTCCCCCGCATTAGGTTGGCAGTGTTCCCCCGCATTAGGCAGGCAGTGTTCCCCCGCATTAGGCAGGCAGTGTTCCCCCGCATTAGGCAGGCAGTGTTCCCCCGCATTAGGCAGGCAGTGTTCCCCCGCATTAGGCAGGCAGTGTTCCCCCGCATTAGGCAGGCAGTGTTCCCCCGCATTAGGCAGGCAGTGTTCCCCCCACATTAGGCAGGCAGTGTTCCCCCCACATTAGGCAGGCAGTGTTCCCCCCACATTAGGCAGGCAGTGTTCCCCCCACATTAGGCAGGCAGTGTTCCCCCCACATTAGGCAGGCAGTGTTCCCCCCACATTAGGCAGGCAGTGTTCCCCCACATTAGGCAGGCAGTGTTCCCCCCACATTAGGCAGACAGTATTCCCCCACATTAGGCAGGCAGTGTTCCCCCGCATTAGGCAGGCAGTGTTCCCCCGCATTAGGCAGGCAGTGTTCCCCCGCATTAGGCAGGCAGTGTTCCCCCGCATTATGTTGGCAGTGTTCCCCCCATATTAGGCAGGCAGTGTTCCCCCCATATTAGGCAGGCAGTGTTCCCCCCATATTAGGCAGGCAGTGTTCCCCCCATATTAGGCAGGCAGTGTTCCCCCACATTAGGCAGGCAGTGTTCCCCCGCATTAGGCAGGCAGTGTTCCCCCGCATTAGGCAGGCAGTGTTCCCCCGCATTAGGCAGGCAGTGTTCCCCCGCATTAGGCAGGCAGTGTTCCCCCGCATTAGGTTGGCAGTGTTCCCCCGCATTAGGTTGGCAGTGTTCCCCCGCATTAGGTTGGCAGTGTTCCCCCGCATTAGGCAGGCAGTGTTCCCCCGCATTAGGCAGGCAGTGTTCCCCCGCATTAGGCAGGCAGTGTTCCCCCGCATTAGGCAGGCAGTGTTCCCCCGCATTAGGCAGGCAGTGTTCCCCCGCATTAGGCAGGCAGTGTTCCCCCGCATTAGGCAGGCAGTGTTCCCCCGCATTAGGCAGGCAGTGTTCCCCCGCATTAGGCAGGCAGTGTTCCCCCGCATTAGGCAGGCAGTGTTCCCCCGCATTAGGCAGGCAGTGTTCCCCCGCATTAGGCAGGCAGTGTTCCCCCGCATTAGGCAGGCAGTGTTCCCCCGCATTAGGCAGGCAGTGTTCCCCCGCATTAGGCAGGCAGTGTTCCCCCGCATTAGGCAGGCAGTGTTCCCCCGCATTAGGCAGGCAGTGTTCCCCCGCATTAGGCAGGCAGTGTTCCCCCGCATTAGGCAGGCAGTGTTCTCCCGCATTAGGCTGGCAGTGTTCCCCCGCATTAGGCAGGCAGTGTTCCCCCGCATTAGGCAGGCAGTGTTCCCCCGCATTAGGCAGGCAGTGTTCCCCCGCATTAGGCAGGCAGTGTTCCCCCGCATTAGGCAGGCAGTGTTCCCCCGCATTAGGCAGGCAGTGTTCCCCCGCATTAGGCAGGCAGTGTTCCCCCGCATTAGGCAGGCAGTGTTCCCCCGCATTAGGCAGGCAGTGTTCCCCCGCATTAGGCAGGCAGTGTTCCCCCGCATTAGGCAGGCAGTGTTCCCCCGCATTAGGCAGGCAGTGTTCCCCCGCATTAGGCAGGCAGTGTTCCCCCGCATTAGGCAGGCAGTGTTCCCCCCGCATTAGGCAGGCAGTGTTCCCCCCGCATTAGGCAGGCAGTGTTCCCCCCGCATTAGGCAGGCAGTGTTCCCCCCCCCCGCATTAGGCAGGCAGTCTTCCCCCCCCCCGCATTAGGCAGGCAGTCTTCCCCCCCCCCCGCATTAGGCAGGCAGTGTTCCCCCCCACATTAGGCAGGCAGTGTTCCCCCCCACATTAGGCAGGCAGTGTCCCCCCACATTAGGCAGGCAGTGTCCCCCCACATTAGGCAGGCAGTGTTCCCCCCCCACACATTAGGCAGGCAGTGTTCCCCCCCCACATTAGCCAGGCAGTGTCCCCCCCCCACATTAGCCAGGCAGTGTCCCCCCCACATTAGCCAGGCAGTGTCCCCCCCCCACATTAGCCAGGCAGTGTCCCCCCCCCACATTAGCCAGGCAGTGTCCCCCCCCCCCCACATTAGCCAGGCAGTGTCCCCCCCCACATTAGCCAGGCAGTGTCCCCCCCCACATTAGCCAGGCAGTGTCCCCCCCCCACATTAGCCAGGCAGTGTCCCCCCCACATTAGCCAGGCAGTGTCCCCCCCCACATTAGCCAGGCAGTGTCCCCCCCCCCCCCCACATTAGCCAGGCAGTGCCCCCCCCCCCACATTAGCCAGGCAGTGTTCCCCCCCCCCCCACATTAGCCAGGCAGTGTTCCCCCCCACCCCCCACATTAGCCAGGAAGTGTTCCCCCCCCACATTAGCCAGGCAGTGTTCCCCCCCCCCCCCACATTAGCCAGGCAGTGTTCCCCCCCCACATTAGCCAGGCAGTGTTCCCCCCCCCCACATTAGCCAGGCAGTGTTCCCCCCCCCCCCCACATTAGCCAGGCAGTGTCCCCCCCCCCACATTAGCCAGGCAGTGTTCCCCCCCCACATTAGCCAGGCAGTGTCCCCCCCCCACATTAGCCAGGCAGTGTTCCCCCCCACATTAGCCAGGCAGTGTTTCCCCCCCCCCCCACATTAGCCTGGCAGTGTTTCCCCCCCCCCCCCCCCCATTATGTAGGCCAGTGGTCTTCAACCTGTGGACCTCCAGATGTTGCAAAACTACAACTCCCAGCATGCCCGGACAGCCAACGTCCGGGCATGCTGGGAGTTGTAGTTTTCGACATCTGGAGGTCCACAGGTTGAAGACCACTGATGTAGGCAGTGTTCCCCCACAGACATACAGCCTCCAGCCATATACAGTGTATGGCTGGAGGCTGTATGCCTGTGTACTGCCCACTTCAGTGCTCCGACCACCGCTCCGGCTATAGCAGTAGGTCTCGGGACCGGTGGTCGGAGCACCGAAGATGACGTGCCGCTGGTCACTTACCAAGCTGGCCAGCGCACGTCTTCCTCCTTCTCTAGCCTCCAGTCCTCGGCGCCTTCGTTTCCATGGGCGCACGCACGGAACGTCAGTGACGTCCCGGTGTGCGCAATGTCCCGGCTGCCCTGCGTTTTTAAACTTAACGCGGGGCCGCAGGGAGTTAATAGTGATGGGGGGAATTGCCCCGTCACTACAGGACGGGCAAACACCGGCTCTGCTCGGGGCCCCGGGCCAGCTCGGGGCCCCAAGCAATTGCTTGGTTTGCCTGTCCTGTTATGACCTCCCCCGCCGAACCCCCAGGACTCACTCACCGAACCCCTGGGGTTTGATTGAGCCCAGGTTAAGAACCACTGATCTATAACAAGGGGACATCCTCTACGTTTAGAGGAAAGGAGATTTCTACACCAGCACAGACGGGGGTTCTTTACTGTAAGAGCAGTGAGACTATGGAACTCTTTTCCAGAGGAGGTTGTCTTGGTGAACTCTGTAAAAGAGTTCAAAAGGGGACTGAATGCATTTCTTTAGAGTAATAACATTACAGGTTATGGATACTAGATTTATAGGGACAGAATGTTGATCCAGGGATTTATTCTGACTGCCATATTTGGAGTCGGAAAGGAATTTTTACCCTTAGTATGAGGGTTTTTTGCCTTTCTCTGGATCAACTCATTAGGGATATAGGCTGAACTTAATAGACTCTGGTCTTGTTTCAATCTTATGAACTATTTTACATGTAACCTGGAATCTCTCAACACAATGACCCATTTATCAATTTCTCTGAGACAAAAAGGCAGATGGCAACCAATACCAGCTCAGCATTCACTTCTCAAAATGAGGCACATTTGTTTTTTCAGATTGATAGCTTAATATGAACCAATCTGTTTGAACTTCTGGGTAGCTACAGAAATTGACTGCTGACAATTATATTTTACTAGATAGTTAGCCAGAGTTTTCCAAAATGCCATCAGCTGGTATGTTATCTCTTTTTGAACTGGACAGGGAAATTGCTAGACGCCAGTTCTCCTGGGCTGCTGTGAGAACAGTTTGACCAAGTGATGTAATTAACTGCCTATCAGACAGGAGAGAGCACAGAGCAGTGCTAGCCCACCTTCACATACTGGACTTTGTACATGCCTGTACTTTAGCTTGGACAAAGCCATGATTTTATAATCCATGATTTCTATAAAACGGAAATAAAATTTTCTTATGAAGTATATTAGAAAGGTTAATGTTTTTCCTAGATGTACAGCATATAAAACGTTTTGTATCTGACAGTGTTCATTCAATTTTTTTTATTCTTTTTATAGGGTGTAGAAACTGTGAAGAAGGAGATTGATGAAAGTATTTTAACTCAGACTGGTCCCTATCGACCACCATCAAGGCTAAGAAAGAGGAGTGAATTTTCAGGAGAGAAAAGTGATGAAAAGATATTTGAGCCTAATGAGTGAGTAATATGCTACTGATGTTTTTTTGCTATTTGGAAACTAAAATCTGAGAAAAAGTAAATCGGGTCTTTTTTTTTTATCAAATAGAAACACAACCCCCCCTCCCCAGTAAACACCCCAACAGCACCACTCACAAACTGAAGTCCACCATAAGTTAAAGTCCATCTGTGTCGAACTCCAAAGATGATCAGAACCAGAGCAAATAATAGTAGCACCCTAGGTATAACATAAATAAATATTAAATGACACATAACATTATATCAGAAAGTCAGGGCAGGAATAACCACACCACATATGATATTATTCTTTAATTTTTATTGTTTTTGCTCAGATTATTGTTATCATTATTTATTATTATTATTATTATTATAATTTTTATGTGGCCAAGCAATGAAGGTGCAATGGACACCTAGTGGGAGATTTATCAAAACCTGTCCAGAGGAAAAGTTTCTGAGTTGCCCATAACAACCAATCAGATTGTTTCTCTCATTTTTCAGAGGCCTTTTAAAAAAAATGAAAGAAGCGATCTGATTGGTTGCTATCGGCAGCTCAGCAACTTTTCCTCTGGACAGGTTTTGATAAATCCCCCGTATTGTTTTTGCTCAGATTATTATTATTATTAGGTGGCCAAGCAACTAAATTGCACTGGACACCTATTGTTTTTGCTCAGATTATTAGATGGCCAAGCAACAAATTTTCACTGAACGCCTATTGATAGATTACTATCATTATTATTATAATTATTATTATTTTTAGGTGGCCAAGCAACATTTTTATATTTCTGCCGCAAAATTCAAATGCTTATTATATATGCTGCACTGTAACTCTAAAACACATGCGACTCGGCATAGTGATAGATCTGTGAGCTGTGCATGATCGTATGTATAGGTCACATGGTAAGGCCGCCATCTTGTTTTTTGTGGCATTTTTATGCACAATGGGGGAGATTTATCAAAACCTTTGCAAAGGAAAAGTTGCCCAGTTGCCCATGGCAACCAATCAGCTGGCTTCTTTCATTTTTAACAAGGCCTGTGCAAAATGAAAGAAGCGAGCTGATTGGTTGCTATGGGAAACTGGGCAACTTTTCCTCTGCACAGGTTTTCATAAATCTCCCCCAATATTCATAAATCTTTTTCTCCTGAACCGCTACAGATATATTATTTACTGTATGTGGTTACACTGTTGTCCAGAGTCAGATTTGTTCACTAAAAGTAAATTGGTCACATGGTTTGGCTGCCATATTAGATAGCCCAATATCTTACATACATCATCTTCTCTGAAACAGTTTGTTAGAATGACTTTTAATTTGACAAACCTGTTCATGGTTACCTCCTGTATCCAAGGATGTGAAAGCTGGTTCATTTGCATATTCAATATGGCCACTATGTGTGTAATATGTGCACTGTTAATCTAAAAATTGGGTTTCTTTGCACAGTGGTAGTTTACTCACTTTATGTACCATAATTGATCACATGGTTTGGCCGCCACATTGTATTGTGCCATATTCAGCAAACATAGCTTTCTCTAAAATTAATGGTCAGAACAATGTTAAAATTAGCATATGTGTTCGTGATCACTTCCTGTACCACACCTGATCACAAGATTTGGCCACTATATTGGATTGCGCAATATTCTGGAAAGGACATTTTTTTTTTTAAATTAGTGGCCAGAACAATTAGAAAATTAGCACACATGTCCATGATCACCTTCTCCACCATAAGGGGTCAATGCAGTACTGTGCTATAACCTGGAAATGCAGCCTGACCACCTGGATTGCTGCTTGCAGCTATATTTATTATTTTTATTAATATTATTCTGCCGCAAATTTCATATGTTTATATATGCTGCACTCTTACTCCAGTACTCTTGAGACTTTGCATAGTGGTAGCCCATGAGCTGTGCATAATCGTATGTAATATAAAGGTCATTTGTCATATGGTAATAAAATAAAATTTTGCTTAATGGTAGAGTCCTGCACTATGCATACTATCTTATAATATAAAGGTCATAGGTCACATGGTGAGGCCATCATCTTGATTTTAGTAGCACTTTTGCAAAATATAAAAAAAAAAAAATCTAATGGTTCTGCAGCCATATGGAATTATGTAAATAACAACAATTATTCCTATAATATCCATGGGGCTTTATTCGTATGCCTGTAATTGCCTCAATATTCCAGCAAAACTCATAAAATGTTGCCCAATGGTAGAGCCCTGCATTATGCATAATGTTATAATATAAAGCTCATTGGCCACATGGTCAGGCCGCCATCTTGGTTTGAGTGTCAAATTTTTGCACAATATTGAAACCTCATCATTTCTGTAATCGCTAAAGATATAAATGTATGAATTGTTATATTTAGTTATACGGTGATCCCGATTATTACTGTTAATTAGAAGTCTATTGATCACATGGTATAGCCGCCATATTGGATTGCACAATATTCTACAAACATCTTCTCTGAAACCATTTGTTAGAATAACTTTATAATTTGGCACACTACCACGGTTGCCTCCTGTACCAAGTTTGTTAAACGGGTACTCTGGTGAAAAACCTTTTTTTTTTTTTTTCTTTTTTTTTTTATTAAAATCAACTGGTGCCGGAAAGTTAAACAGATTTGTAAATTACTTCTATTAAAAAATCTTAATCCTTCCTGTACTTATTAGCTGCTGAATACTACAGTGGAAATTCTTTTCCGTTTGAAACACAGAGCTATCTGCTGACATCATGAGCACAGTGCTCTCTGCTGACATCTCTGTCCATTTTTAGGATCTGTCCAGGGTAAAAGGAAATCCCCATAGCAAACATATACTGTTCTGGACAGTTCATAAAATGGACAGAGATGTCAGCAGAGAGCACTTCATAAGGGACAGACCCCACCCCCAGGATGACCAATAGTCTCGGGGGTGGGTTCTGTCATGGAACATTTGTCCCACTACCTCGAGTGGCTGCTCAGTCCTCTGCTGACATCGATTCCAATGTATATCAAAGAAACGTTACATTTGTTGCAAACAATAAATAGTATTCAGTGGGAGCAGAATTGGAGCTTATGCTGCATCGATGTAGTAAGCTTGTATACCCGTATACCTCACACTGCGGGTATACAAGCAGTTTGTGATTTTCTACATTTCATTTTAACAAATAGCACTTTTAAGTTCGGTGACAGTTGGTACAGGCAAGACACTGGGGCCCCCGATGGGGACCCAGGTGTCTTGCACGTATGCCAAAATATTCCTGTCAGTCCTTGAGAATAGACTTGTATACTCTTCTTCTAATCCCTTTATTGGGCATATCAAATCTTATTCTAGGTATGCAGACAATATTCTCGGAGTTCGTCACATACCTAAATACTGTAAATACAGTGAACATGTCTTTTACTTCTCAATTCGGGGGCGAGTCGCTAGAGTTTTTAGTCGTCAGACTCAAGGTGGTAGAGAATAAGATTATTAGTGAGGGATACTGTAAAGAAATCGCTAGGAATGCCCTCCTCCACTTCCAAAGTTCCCACCCTTTTTCAGTGAAAAAGGGTGTTCCTTACGAGCAATTTGTCCGTTTGAAGAGGAATAATAAACAAGTGTCTTCTTACAAAATACAGGCAGACGATTTACATCAACGTTTAAGAGAGAGGAAATATTCAGAGACCCTTATAACTCAGGGTAGACGAGCTGACTGTTTAAAGAGGGAGGAACTGTTAATTCCCCCCCAAAAAAGGACCACGAGATTATGATATTAAAAGGTTCACCTTTACTTTTCTAAATTCTCCCTTAAATAAGGTGATCGAACAAGCAATTAGGCGGAATTGGCACATCTTGGAAGGAGATATGGAAATAAAAGAAATCGCAGTTAAAATACCCTTGGTCTCATACAGGAAGAATAAAACAATAGGGACAGTTCTGAAGAAAAATTTGAATAAAAGTAATACTGAGAATACCTGGTTGGATAGATGTACTCCTGTAGGTAATTATGCCTGCAGAAATTGTAATTTCTGCAGGTACAATGCTGAACTAAAAATCATACGTATGGGCCACTGTCGACACCAAGTTACAGACCTAATCTCTTGCAGAACAAAATTTGTTGTCTATGCCATTTTTTGCCCATGCGGGTACTATTACATCGGCAAGACTATTCGCCAATTGCACGCTCACATTCGCGAACATTTTTATTCTTTGCGTACTTTAAAAGGAGCCCCCCGCTTCATTGCCCATGTAATAGAATGCCACGAGGGTAAACCTGATTCATTGCGCTTTGCAGGAATTGAAAGGGTTAAACCAAGACCAGGCATTAACCTGGATAAACACATTGGATCTTGAACACTGCTGCTATTGGTCCACTCAGTCTTAATGATAAGATTGATTATGCTCCTTGCTTTTAATTCACCTAATATATGTTTTCCTTGGTTTTATAGTGACCTTGCAATATTACTGATGTGTAATTGTGTTTCTTTACCTGAGAGTGAGAGTCTCTGATGTCACTCTAATCAAGACTCACCTGTTACATAGTTACATAGTTAGTACGGTTGAAAAAAGACAAACGTCCATCAAGTTCAACCAGGGAATTGAAGGGTAGGGGTGTGAATTGACGGGTAGTTTATGACAGCTAGTAGTTTTTTTAGTTTTTTTCGTGTTTTTTGTTCTGCTTTTCTCTTCCTTTTTTAACTAGGGTCTGAGGATATTTTCTTTCTTGCAATCTATATTCCAATTCATCGGCCTGTTTTTGGTATGTACTATCATGAACATTGTTCCTTTTTAGGCGCAGGAATTGCCCATATGGAATTCCATTCTTTACAGCTGCTGTGTGTGAACTATGGTAGTGTAGAATTGAGTTGCGTGCTACCTCCTTTCTGTAGGCTTCACTTATCAGTGTACCGTTTTCAACTTTAATCCGGACATCTAGGAATTCAAGTTCGGTTCCTCCGAATTGGTATGTGAATTCCATATTGTATCCTTTAGTATTCAGGTATGTGACAAAGTTGGCAAACTGGCTCTTTGACCCCGACCATATCATCAGGACATCGTCTACAAATCGGACGTAAGTCCTGATCTATTGTATAAACGGGTTATTGGTGGAGTATACCACTTCATCTTCAAATTTGGCCAGATATAAATTTGCGTACGTACAGGACACCGGTGTCCCCATCGGGGTCCCGGTGTCCTGTCTGTACCACTTTCCATCATACCTGAAAGTACTGTTTTTTAGTACAAAACCAAGGGCATCACTCACAAATTTGACAAAAGTGTCTGGCTTGTCTGTCCTTTTCAGAGTGTCTTCTATTGCCCGCACTCCCACGTTGTGCGGAATGCGGGTATAGAGACTAACAACATCCACCGAGCAGAGGCTCCAGCCTTCTTCCCAACCAATGTCGTGAATAATAGAAAGCAGATGACCTGTATCTTTAATATATGCTGGGATTGCAGGTAAAAGAGGACTGAGCAGAAAGTCGAGGTATTGGGATAGGTGCTCAGTCACTGAGCCGATCCCCGCCACAATTGGGCGACCAGGGGGTCGGCTCAGTGACTTATGTACCTTAGGTAGATGGTACCACTTCGCTGCTATGGGGCATTCTGGGATAAGTTTTTCTGCTGTCTGTTTTAATATAATGTTTGCAGTTACATATTTATAGAGCATGCATCTAAGGTTTTCCTTAATTTTGTTAGTGGTGTCTAAGGGTAGAAGCGTATATGTTGAAATGTCGGACAATTGTCTTATTGCTTATTCGTTATATATAACTTTTGGCATCACTACTACGCTTCCACCCTTATCCGCCCTAATGATGATTATGTCATCTCGTTTTTTTTTTACTTTTAAGGCTTCCTATTCATCAAAAGGTAAGTTAGATACTGCCTTAGGATATAAGATCAATTTAACATAATTTATTACTGCTTTGTGAAACATATCAATGCAGCAACCATACTTGCTGGAGTGTCCCCTGTGCATAGTACTTTATCAGAGATAGGTTTTTGGGAAAAAAACTTTTTTAAGTTGATGCCTCTGATCGATCTCTCGATCTCAAGTCGATTTCAAAAGTGGTGATATTGAAATCCTCGTATAGTCCATAATTCAAGCTTCTTGACAGCAAGGAGATACCGTATTTTTCGCCATATAAGACGCTCCGGCATAAAAGACGCACCCAATTTTAAAGGAGGAAAATCTAGAAAAAGAAAGATTCTGAACCAAATACTGTAGTAAAATATTTTAGATCAGTATAGTTCCCCCACAATAGTTGGCAGTTTAGTTCTCCCACAATAGTTGGCAGTATAGTTCCCCCCACAATGGTTGGCAATATAGTTCCCCCACAATAGTTGGCAGTATAGTTCCCCCACAATGGTAGGCAGCTCCCCCCCCCCCCCCCCCACAATGGTTGGCAGTATAGTTACCCCTCAATAGTTGGCAGTATAGTTCCCCCACAATGGTAGGCAGCCCCCCCCCACACACACAATGGTTGGCAGTATAGTTCCCCCACAATAGTTGGCAGTTTAGTTCCCCCACAATGGTAGGCAGCTCCCCCCCCCCCCACCCCACAATGGTTGGCAGTTTAGTTCCCCCACAATAGTTGGCAGTATAGTTCCCCCACAATGGTAGGCAGCTCCCCCCCCCCCACAATGGTTGGCAGTATAGTTCCCCCACAATGGTAGGCAGTATAGTTCCCCCCACAATGGTAGGCATCTCCCCCCCCCTTAATAGTTGGCAGTATAGTCCCCCCACAATGGTAGGCAGCTCCCCCCACAGACATACAGCTTCCAGCCATATACAGTGTACGGCTGGAGGCTGTATGTCTGTGTGCTGCCCCCACAGTGTTCCGGTCACCGCTCCTCTGGCCCGGGGTCACCATCTACTGCTATGGCCTATGGACCATAGCAATAGGTGCCGGGACCGGAGGAGCGGCGACCGGAACACTGAAGATTTACGCGCCGCCGGTCACTCACCAGGCCCCGGACAGCGCGCGTCTTCCTCCGGTCCTCCTGCGCCTCTATGGTTGTACGCACGGGACGACCATAGAGAGGAGGAGGATCGCAGGAAGACCGCAGGAGGACCGGAGGAGGAAGTGCATCAGCAGGGGAATGGTAAGTGACCCGCGGACATCCTTATGTCCCAAAAAGATTTTTCGGGACACAGGGATGTCCGGCATAGGAAAACCTATGATTATCTGCCTGGGCCGGCTCCTGTGTGCGGCTGCAGGTAAAAACTAATTCATGTATACTAAAAACCAGGGGGCCTCCAGCTGTTGTGAAACTACAACTACCAGCATGCCCTGACAGCATTTGCCGGTCCGGGCATGCTGGGAGTTGTAGTTTCACAACAGCTGGAGGCACCCTGGTTTTTAGTATACAGTTATTAGTAATTCACCTGCCCGGCACCCTGGTTTTTAGTATACAGTTATTAGTAATTCACCTGCCCGGGGCCCGGAACATAGCCGGTGTGAGGTGAAAAATTCACCGGCGGTCATGAGGCTGCTGCTGTCAGTGCTGTACCGCACCGCCGCAGCCTCTGTACTTACCGCATACTTCCCGCTCTCTCCCGCAGCAGCATCGGGCGTATATTCGCCGTATAAGACGCACCAACTTCCCCCACCGTTTTGGGGAAGAAAAAGTGCGTCTTATACGGCAAAAAATACGGTAGTCGCAGGATCCAGTTCTTTCTCTGTGAGATTAATAACATTCGAGGAAGTTTTTATTTTTTCCAGGGATTTGCTTTCCTTTTTCTCTGCTCCTTTTCTTCCTTTTCTCCTACCACGTCTTGTACTTGGTTTCCTAAAGGGACGGTCTATTTTCTGGTACTGGTTCAGATTCATAATTCCTAGGTTGCAATGTTGTGGTTTTTGAAATTTTTCTATTGCTTTTCATGTTTTTGGTTGAATCTCCTCTTTTATATTTGTTTTTAAGATGCCAGTTAAATACAGAATCATTTACATAGTCCGTTTTGTCACAAAGGAATTTTTCCCATTTGTTTATTTTAATTTCGTCTTGATAAAAGAGCATTTTAGTTTTAATTTTTGCAAAAAACGCTTGTGTGGTTTCTTCTTTTACTTTCTTCATAAACACTGTTTTAGCTTTGGTTAGCTCTTCCGAAATGCGGTCATATTCGATTCTGTTACGGGTAAGCACTAGATGTAAAAATTTTAAGGCATGCTCATTATGGACCTGTTTCCACATGTCCATGAAAACGCTGTCGTCCTGGAACTGGGCGGGGGTCTTGAACGATCTAAGCCCTCTTGGTAACCGTTCACATTTTGCATAAGACTGCAAAGAGTTGACAGTCCAGAACACTGTAATTTCACGTTCCGAAGGGGATGTGATAAGATGTTCTAAGGTTTTTATGCTGATCAATGCGAGATCATCCGCTGTGTCACATTCCATAAAGTATCCCCCTGCGTCTTCTGTACCTGGTTGTAGTGCTTGATGAAGCTGATCCGCTGGGCTTTCCTGTTCCATTTCCACATTTTGTGGCGTGGGATCAACCATTTCCGCGTGCTCAGAACAATAGAGGCAGAGATTCTCAATTCAATAGACAGAGAGAGGCAGTTCGGCACAGCTTAGTTAGTGATTGTTGGGTAGTAAGCACTGTAGCGATATGCAGGTAAGAAGCAGGTGGTGCTCAGACCATTAGAAAGATAAATCCAAAAGTACTTGCAGATGTATAGAAAGAAGTCGGCCACTCGCCGGTCTTCTTAACGCTGATTCACACTAAATAAGTGCTTCAACTGGCCTAACACAGAACCGGAACTGCACACCTTTATAAACTGTAATTTTTGCAGGTTTAACTTAAGCCAAAGATCATTCAGGATTGGCCCTGTATACCACACAGTTAATGAATTGATTACCTGTAAAACAAAAAACATTGTGTATGTAATCTTCTGTCCATGCGGTTTCTATTACATTGGAAAAACTATAAAACAATTATGTGCTAGGATTAGGGAGCATTTCTACTCCCTGCACACAAAGGCAGGCACACCTAGATTTATTTCGCATGTAATAGAGACGCATGGAGGAAGCCCTGAAACACTGTGTTTTGCCGGCATCGAAAGAGTCACAGCACAACCTGGCATCAAGACAGAGAAAAATCTTCTTAGAAGAGAAACACACTGGATGCTTTCAACTGATGCCCTGGGGGTTCTGGGACTCAACGATAAGGTTGATGTTTCAGTATGTTTTTGATTATACTAAGTGTACGTTTTTGATCAATGAGATTACCGCTATAAGTGTCAAATAATCTGGAATTCACTCTTTTCCCCTCCCATAGTGGTTTACGTCACAAGGTGTTAAGTAGGTGATAGGTGACCGTGATTATTCACCTGTATATAAGGTGTGCCGTTCCGGTTCTGTGTTAGGCCAGTTGAAGCACTTATTTAGTGCGAAACAGCGTTGTGGCCTCTCAGTGATGAAACTCCAAAGCCCCCCCGCTCGTTACATCTATGTCTTTTCCCTTGGCAACATGGTTGTGAGTATGTGCTAAATAAAGGAAATTTGCTGAAATAAGAAGACCGGTGAGTGGCCGACTTTTTTCTATACATTTGGATTTATCTTCCTAATGGTCTGAGCACCACCTGCTTCTTACGTGCATGCCGCTACAGTGCTTACTACCCAGGAATCACTAACTAAGCTGTGCCGAACTGCCTCTCTCTGTCTATTTAATTTACAAATCTGTTTAACTTTCTGGCACCAGTTGATTTAAAAAAAAAAAAAAGTTTTTCACCGGAGTACCCCTTTAACTAACACCTTAAGGACTCAGACCATTTTCACCTTAACCCCTTAAGGACCCAGCCCATTTTCACCTTAACCCTTTAAGGACCCAGCCCATTTTCACCTTAAGGATCCGGACATTTTTTGCACATCTGACCACTGTCACTTTAAGCATTAATAACTCTGGGATGCTTTTACTTTTCATTCCGATTTCGAGATTGTCTTTTCATGACATATTCTACATCATGTTAGTGGTAAATTTTTGTCGATACTTGCATCATTTCTTGGTAAAAGATTCCAAAATTTGATGAAAAAATAAAAAATGTGTCATTTTTCGAACTTTGAAGCTCTCTGCTTATAAGGAAAACAGACATTCCAAATAAATTATACATTGATTCAGAAATATAATATGTTTACTTTATATTTTCATCATAAAGTTGAAATATTTTTACTTTTGGAAGACATCAGAGGGCTTCATAGTTCAGTAGCAATTTCCAATTTTTCACAAAATTTTCAAAACCAGAATTTTTCAGGGACCCGTTCAGTTTTCAAGTGGATTTGAAGGACCTTCATATTAGAAATACTCCACAAATGACCCCATTATAAAAACTGCACCCCTCAAAGTATCCAAAATGACATTCAGTAAGTGTGTTAACTGTTTAGGTGTTTCACAGGAATAGCAGCAAATTGAAGGAGAAAATTCAAAATCTTCATTTTTTACACTCGCATGTTCTTGTAGACCCAGTTTTTGGATTTTTACAAGGGGTAATAGGAGAAAAAGCCCCCCAAAATTTGTAACCCAATTTCTCTCGAATAAGGAAATACCTGATATGTGTATGTCAAGTGTTCGGCGGGCACAGAAGAGGGCTCAGAAGGGAAGGAGCAACAATGGGATTTTGGAGAGTGAATTTTGCGGAAATGGTTTTTGGGGGGCATGTCGCATTTAGGAAGCCCCTATGGTGCCAGAACAGCAGAAAACCCCCACATGGCATACCATTTTTAAACTACACCCCTCAAGGCACGTAACAAGGGGTCCAGTGAGCCTTAACACCCCACAGGTGTTTAACGAAAAGTTGTCAAAATCGGATGTTTAAATGACATTTTTTTTAACCATTTTTTACAAAGGGCAATGGGAGAAAATGCCCCCCAAAATTTGTAACCCCATCTCTTCTGAATATGGAAATACCCCATGTTAGGACGTGAAATGCTCTGCGGGCTCACTACAATGCTCAGAAGAGGAGGAGTCACATTTGGCTTTTGGAAAGCAAATTTTGCTGAAATGGTTTTTGGGGGCCATGTTGCATTTAGGAAGCCCCAGGTGCCAGAACAGCAAAAAAAAAAAAAAAATCTCACATGACATACTATTTTGGAAACTACACCCCTTAAGGAACGTAACAAGTGGTACAGTGAGCCTTTATACCCCACATGTGTTTGACAACTTTTTGTTAAATTTGGATGCTGGTTTTCCCCCAAATTTTACATTTTTGCAAGGGGTTATAGGAGATAATGCCACCCAAAGTTTGTAACCCCATCTCATCTGGGTATGGAAATACCCCATGTGTAGACGTCAAGTGCATTGCTGGTGCACTAAAATGCTCAGAAGAGAAGTCGTCACATTTGGCTTTTGGAAAGGAAATTTTGCTGAAATGGTTTTTGGGGGGCATGTCGCATTTGATGGCACACTACTGGCCGGGCAGGACAGCTTTTCCAGGGCAAACTCTGCAAGTTGCGGCCACAAATCATGTTTGGCTGCCCAGAAGTCCAACGGATCTTCAAGGTGTGTTGGCATTGGCTTGTCAAGGTATGCCACCACCTGCTGGTTCAGGTCCTGCTCCAGGTCTACCTGCTGCTGATGAGTTGCTTCACTGTGCGGGTGAAGAAAGCTACTCATCAGGCTGATGGAGCTGGTACTGCTCCTGCCACCCCACCCCTCCCCAGCAGGCATGGCAGTAGAAGGTAAGCCCAGGGGGCCCCCCGAGTCAGACCTGCGAGAGAATGGACGATGGCGCCTATAGGCATAGGCCAACTGACTACGTAGAATGTCTCTGTAGTAGGTCAGTTTGTCCTCCCTCTCAGTGGGTGTGAAAAAGGCCCCCATTTTGTGCCGGTAACGAGGGTCCAATAAGCTGGAGATCCAGAAGTAATCCCGCTGCCAAATGGTGACAATTCGGCTGTCACTATGCAAGCAACTGAGCATCCATCATGACATTTGTGCAAGTGACTCGGAGGGACTCCCTGCCTCCATCTCCACTGCATACTGCCACAGTGTGTCTGGGTCCTCTGTCTCGCCTTCCTCGTAAGCCTTTAGCTCCTCCTCTCCTGTCAGATGACTACAAAAACCGCCCATTTGGCAAACCCTAATCTGTGCTCCACTGTTCTCCTCCCCCTCCTCCTCCAGTTCAGCCGCCACAGGGCTCATGTGGCTGTGATATGTAGGCGCCACGTCTCCAGTGCCCTGACCAGTCATCGTTTCCAACACTTGTTGTAGTAGATGAAGCAGTGGAATGACGTAGTTCATCCCGTAATCCTGGCGACTTACTAATAATGTGGCTTCCTCAAAGGGCCTGAGCACATGGCAGGTGTCATGTATGAGCTGCCACTTGTTTACATTGAAGTTACACAGGGGAGTCCTCCTATCCGCTTGGATCATCAAGAAATTGGTGATGGCTGTTCTCTGTTCTTATAGTTGGTCCAACATATGGAGGGTGGAATTCCAACATGTGGCAGTGTCAAATCAGACTATTAGCAACAGAAAGGAAAAGTTTGGCTACTGCGGGGTATATCGAGAGACCACAATGGACAGGTAAGAACAGGTGAAGGGTAGAGGCTTCTAGTGATAGGTGGGGCTCTGGCTGAATGAAACAAGTTCCAAATGCACAATCCAAGTAGAAAAAAGTTGACAACTCACCAGTCTTCTTAGTTTCTTTATTAAATACTCACATTAAAAGTACAGGAGAGGGACAGTGTGTGGGGGCACAGCAGGCAAGGGTAGCCGTTTCGCAATGATTAGTGCTTCATCTGGCATATCAGACTATATTGGGGGATACCGTTCTGACGCTGCAGCTCAAGGATGTGGTGAGGGTGTGCTTTGCAGTGTACGAGTGGCTGAAGTGCATGCAAAGTTTCCTTCCCTTTGTTAGGATGTCTTGCAAATGGGGCGAACACTTCAGGAACTGCTTCACAACCAGAATGAACTTGTGTGCCATGCAGGGCGCATGGCTCAGCCTACCCAGTCGCAGTGCAGACAAGATGTTTGTCCCGTTGTCAGACACTATGGTTCCCATTTCCAGTTTTCGTGGAGTAAGCCATGCTCTGATTTCTTTACAAATTACTTTTATCAGTTCCTTTCCTGTGTGACTCCGTTCACCAAGGCAAACCATGTAAAGAACAGTGTGACACTGCCGTGCCCTGCACATATGGTATGCTGAAGGGGCCACTGAGACTTGTCTGGGCAGTGGAGGCTGAGGACATGGTGAAGGATGAGGAGGCGGTGTCACACACTGTCACAGGACCAACGGCATTTGAGCGTGGAGGAGGCAGCAGCGTGACCTGTCCAATTTAGTGTTGCGGCATGCTGTTGTCTCTTGGACATGGCTTCGCTGATGGATTGTTAGGGGAAGCAGCAGATGTCTCCTACACTTCTACGCTGGCCAGTAGCTGCTGACTGTCGTCTATTAGATCATCCTTACTGAATAGTGGAGCTCAACCCACTGCATAAGATACTTATTTAGGGGAGGGAACAGCATATGACAGAGGCAATGAGAGGGCTGGGACTGCTCTTGGGCCATACCAACTGAGGGTTGTGTCTGAGGAACTCACTGACTGTTAACTGGGGGTATCAGATGTCACTTGTGATGAAGTGGATGACCGTGTTTACCATTTGATGATGGCAGATGGGTTGCTGGTCGAGACACGACCGCTAGCTGATAACGGGAGTTCAGGCCTCTCGCCGCGACTCCTGCTGCCAATCGCCCCTAGTCTGCCACGACCTCTGCCTGATAAGGTGATTACACTACGCTTCACTATGCTTAAAACAGTATTTATCAAGAACAGCAGCAGGTGTGTACTTACATAGTTACATAGTTAGTACGGTCGAAAAAAGACATATGTCCATCAAGTTCAACCAGGGAATTGAAGGGTAGGGGTGTGGCGCGATATTGGGGAAGGGATGGGATTTTATATTTCTTCATAAGCATTAATGTTATTTTGTTCCAGGAATGTATCTAATCCTGTTTTAAAGCTGTTAATTTTTCCTGCTGTGACCAGTTCCTGAGGTAGACTGTTCCATAAGTTCACAGTTCTCATGGTAAAGAAGGCGTGTCGCCCCTTGAGACTAAACTTTTTCTTCTCCAGACGGAGGGAATGCCCCCTCGTCCTTGGGGGGGGGGGGGGGGGTTAACCTGGAACAGTTTTTCTCCATATTTTTTGTATGGGCCATTAATATACTTATATACGTTTATCATATCCCCCCTTAAACATCTCTTCTCAAGACTAAACAATTGTAACTCCTTTAATCGCTCCTCATAGCTAAGATGTTCCATGCCCCATATTAGTTTAGTCGCGCGTCTCTGCACCCTTTCCAGCACCACAGTGTCCATTTTATGGACAGGTGACCAAAACTGAACAGCATATTCCAGGTGAGGCTGTACCAATGCTTTATAAAGGGGAAGTATTATGTCCCTGACCCTTGAGTCCATGCCTCTTTTGATACATGACAATATCCTGCTGGCTTTGGAAGCAGCAGCCTGACATTGCATGCTATTCTGTAGTCTGTGATCTACAAGTACACCCAGATCCTTCTCTACCAGTGACTCTGCCAGTTTAATCCCCCCTAAGACATACGAAGCATGCATGTTATTAGTACCCAGATGCATAACTTTACATTTATCCACATTGAACCTTATTTGCCAAGTGGATGCCCAGACACTTAGTCTATCCAAGTCATCTTGTAACCTATACACCTCCTCTATAGACTGTACCGTGCTACAAAGCTTGGTGTCATCTGCAAAGATAGAAACAGAGCTGTTAATGCCATCCTCTATATCATTGATAAATAAATTAAACAACAGCGGTCCCAGTACTGAACCTTGGGGTACACCACTAATTACCGGGGACCAATCAGAGTACGAATCATTGACCACCACTCTCTGGGTACGATCCATGAGCCAGTGTTCAATCCAGTTACAAACTAAAATTTCCAAACCCAAAGACCTTAATTTACCTGTCAGACGTCTATGAGGGACAGTATCAAATGCTTTAGCAAAATCCAGAAACACTATATCCACAGCCATTCCTCTGTCAAGGCTTCTACTCACCTCTTCATAAAAGCAAATTAGATTGGTTTGACAACTTCTATCCTTAGTAAACCCATGCTGGTTATCACTTATAATACAATTATCCCCTATGTATTCCTGTATGTAATCCCTTATAAATCCTTCAAACAATTTACCCACAATGCACGTTAAACTTACCGGTCTATAGTTTCCTGGAGAAGACTTTTGGCTGGCCTTTCACAGTATCTAGGCCCTTGACAGATTAAATAGATACAAAATAGTACACTATTTAGATATAGGTATGTGGTATGCAAAGATGAGGGCAGAACAATGCGCTACAGTATGCTTAAAAATACGTACTTTTGTAAAACACCAGCCGGTGATTACTTTTGCATGGACTTTCACAGCATGTAGGCCCTTGACAGATTAACAGGTAAAAAATAGTACACTAGTTAGATGTAGGTATGTGGTATCAGGTATGCACTTATGGGGGCAGAAAAATGCAGTACAGTATGCTTAAATTTTTTTATTTTTGCACAATACCAGCAGTACACAAAAGTGCTGCAGCACAAAAAAGCTGCGTACTGAACACAAAATTGCACTCTGTCAAAGACTATTAGGAATTATTTTTCCTAAATTATTCCTGCCTCCTCTGCTAAGGTTTATGAAGTTGAGGCAGCTTGTTGAAATGTCTGAGGCAACACACAGCTATCTCCCCTTCTCTGTAATACAATGCTGAAGAAAGTGACTGGTTAATGGCTGCAGTAAAAATCCTTTTCAGTGAAATAAAACACTGCTCTCTGTCCGAACGCTGATGTGACTAGGATGTGAAACGCTGCTCGGAATGAGCTTTTCTGTGTAACACACACACACACAAGCTGTCCGTCCTATGATCCTTCTGCAGTGTATTGAATGAAGTGAGGAGCCGGAGTTATGGCTGCTGATTATATAGGGCTGCGACATCACAGGGGTGTCTGGCTGCTGATAGGTAGCATCCTGCATGTGATTCAGGGTCATCCTGCCTACTTCCCTTCCCGCCTTGCCTTCCCAGTGTTCCTTGCCCCATGTACTGACATGTGGATCCGCCATTTTAGATGCCCTGGAGCCTGGACCGCAGTAAATGGAGTTTAATAAAGCGATTTGCGTGATAGAATTGCGGCGATATTCACATTAGTTGTGAATGGAATATTTCATAAAATTCATAATGAATTCATGTTCGTCAGCTTCGATTTGCTCCTCTCTAATTATTTTGCACTTATCCACATAAAATTTTAGTTGCCAGAGTTCTGACCATTCTTCTAGTTTACCTAGATCTTTTTCCATTCGGCGTATCCCTCCAGGAATAGCAACCCTGTTACATATCTTTGTCTCATAAGCAAAAATACATACTTTACCATCGAGACCTGTTGCAATGAAGATATTAAACAAAATTGATCCCAGTATAGATCCCTGATCCCTGAGGTACCCCACTGGTAAAACCCTCTGTTGTCTAGCCACTGCCTAATCCACTCAACAATGTGGGAGTCCAAGCTCAATGACTGTAGTTAATTGATAAGTCTTCTATGTAGGACATTGTCAAAAGCCTTACTAAAATCTAGATATGCAATGTCTACTGGCCCTCTGCCGTCTATTATTTTAGTCACCCAAGTCAAGAAAAATCAATAAGATTTGTTTGACGTCATTTCCCTGAAGTAAACACATGTTGTTTTTCATCTTGCAATCCATGGGATTTTAGATGTTCCACAATCCTATCTTTTAGTAGGGTTTCCATTAATTTCACCACTATTGATATCAAAATAACTGGCCTATAGTTGCTCGATTCCTCCCTACTACCTTTCTTTTGAATGGGCACAACATTCTTATTTTGATTTCCAATCTTCCGGACACCTGTTACCAGTGATTGGTTAAATAAATCTGTTAACGGTTTTGCTAGTTCACCACTAAGCTCTTTTAATAATTTTGGGTGTATCCCATCAGGCCCCTGTGAATTACTTGTCTTCACTTTAGACAGCAAAAGTAGAACCTCTTCCTGTGTAAAGACAAATGCATCAAACGATTCACTAGTCTTACTCCCTAATTGAGGTCCTTTTCTTTTTCTTCTGTAAAAACTGAACAGAAGTATTCATTAAGGCAGTCCGCTAGCCCTTTATTCTCTTTTACATACATTCCTTTCTTTGTTTTTAGTTAAGTTATTCCTTGTTTTAATTTCCTTTTTTCATTTATATATCTGAAGAATGTCTCACTTCGACCCCCCCACCCCCCTTGATAGTTAAAATTTTCCTTGGAAAATTCTTGGATTTGTTCACTGAGTACATTTGTTCCTTTGAGAGAAAGATGCAAACCTTCTTTCTTATACAGTTCCTTTCTATTCCAAGTAGAACAATCCAAAGCAAAGCCAAATCCTTGCTCTTGACACCATTTACAAAACCATAAGTTGAATTCCTTAACCCCTTAAGGACGCAGGACGTAAATGTACGTCCTGGTCCGGTGGTACTTAACGCACCAGGACGTACATGCCCGTGTCATGCGCGGATGATCCTGGCTGCTGATCGCAGCCAGGGACCCACCGGCAATGGCCGACACCCGCGATCTCGCGGGCGTCCGAGATTAACCCCTCAGGTGCCGGGATCAATACAGATCCCAGCATCTGCGGCAGTGCGCGATTTAAATGAACGATCGGATCGCCCGCAGCGCTGCTGCGGGGATCCGATCATTCAGAACACCGCACGGAGGTCCCCTCACCTTCCTGCTTCCGGCTCCCGGCGTCTTCTGCTCTGGTCTGAGATCGAGCAGACCAGAACAGAAGATAGCCGATAACACTGATCTGTTCTAGGTCCTATACATAGAACAGATCAGTATTAGCAATCATGGTATTGCTATGAATAGTCCCCTATGGGGACTATTCAAGTGTAAAAAAAAAATGTAAAAGTAAAAAAAAGTGAAAAATCCCTTCCCCCAATAAAAAAGTAAAACGTCAGTTTTTTCCTATTTTACCACCTAAAAGCGTAAAAAATTTTTTATAGACATATTTGGTATCGCCGCGTGCGTAAATGTCCGAACTATTAAAATAAAATGTTAATGATCCCGTACTGTGAACCGCATGAACGTAATAAAAAAAGTCAAAAATTGCTACTTTTTTAATACATTTTATAAAAAAAAATTATTAAAAGTTTTTTATATGCAAATGTGGTATCAAAAAAAAGTACAGATCATGGCGCAAAAAATGAGCCCTCATATCGCCGCTTATACGGAAAAATAAAAAAGTTATAGGTCATCAAAATAAAGGGATTATAAACGTACTAATTTGGTTAAGTTTGTTTTTTTTTAAGCACAACAATAATATAAAAGTATGTAATAATGGGTATCATTTTAATCGTATTGACCCTCAGAATAAAGAACACACATCATTTTTACCCTAAATTGTACGGCGTGAAACCGAAACCTTCCAAAATTAGCAAAATATAGTTTTTCTTTTTAATTTCCCCACAAAAATAGTTTTTTGGTTGCGCCATACATTTTATGATATAATGAGTTATGTCATTACAAAGGACAACTGGTCGTGCAAAAAACATGCCCTCATACTAGTCTGTGGATGAAAATATAAAAGAGTTATGATTTTTAGAAGGTGAGGAGGAAAAAATTAAAACGTAAAAATTAAATTGTCTTAGTCCTTAAGGCCAAAATGGGCTGAGTCCTTAAGGGGTTAAAGGGGTACTCCCGTGGAAAACTTTTTTTTTTAATTTTTTTTTTAGTCAACTAGCTCCAGAAAGTTAAACAGATTTGTAAATCACTTCTATTAAAAAATCTTAATCCTTCCAGTACTTTTTAGGGGCTGTATACTAAAGAGAAATAAAAAAAAGAAATGCATTTCCTGTGATGTCCTGACCACGGTGCACTCTGCTGACTTCTGCTGTCCATTTTAGGAACTGTACAGAGAAGAAGAAAATCCCCATAGCAAACATATGCTTCTCTGGACAGTTCCTAAAATGGACAGCAGAGGTCAGCAGAGAGCACTGTGGTCAGGACATCACAGGAAATGCATTTCTTTTTGGATTTCTCTTTAGTATACAGCCCCTAAAAAGTACTGGAAGGATTAAGATTTTTTAATACAAGTGATTTACAAATCTGTTTAACTTTCTGGCACCAGTTGATTTAAATAAAAAAAAAGTTTTCCACAGGAGTACCCCTTTAAGGACCCAGCCAATTTTCACTGTAGGACCCAGCCATTTTTTGCACATCTGACCACTGTCCCTTTAAGCATTATTAACTCTAGAATGCTTTTACTTTTCATTCTGATTCCGAGATTGTATTTTCGTGACATATTCTACTTTGTTAGTTGTAAAATTTTGTCGATACTTGCATCATTTCTTGGTGAAAAATGTAAAAATGTTATGAAAAAATTTAAAATTTGGCATTTTTGAAGCTCTCTGCTTATAAGGAAAATGGATATGCCAAATAAATGATATATTGATTCACATATACAATATGTCTACTTAATGTTTACATCATAAAGTTGACATGTTTTTACTTTTGGAAGACATCAGAGGGCTTCAAAATTCAGCAGCAGTTTTCCAATTTTTCACAAAATTTTAAAAATCTAAATTTTTCAGGGACCAGTTTTGTAGTGGATTTGAAGGGCCTTATTAGAAATACCCCATAAATGACCCAATTATAAAAACTGAACCCCTCAAAGTATTCAAAATGACATTCAAAAAAATTAACCCTTTAGGTGTTTCACAGGAATAGCAGCAAATTGAAGGAGACAATTCAAAATCTTCATTTTTTACACTGGCATGTTCTTGTAGACCCAGTTTTTGAATTTTTACAAGGTGTAAAAGGAGAGAAATCTTCCTAAAATTTGCTGTCCAATTTTTCTCGAGTAAGGAAATACCTCATATGTGTATGTCAAGTGCTCTGTGGGTGCACTAGAGGGCTCAGAAGGGATTTTGGAGAGTGAGATTTTTTCACTAAAATGCTGGTGTTGCCCCAAATTTTTCATTTTCACAAGGGGTAATAGCTAAAAAGACTCCCAAAATTTGTAACCCCATTTCTTTTAAGTATGGAAATACCCCATATGTGGATGTAAAGTGCTCTGCGGGCGAACTACAATGCTCAGAAGGGAAGGAGCGCCATTGAACTTTTGGAGAGAGAATTTGATTAGAATAGAAGTCGGGGGCCATGTGCATTTACAAAGTCCCCCATGGTGCCAGAACAGTGGACCCCCACATGTGACCCAAATTTGAAAACCACATCGCTCACAGAATTTAATAAGGGGTGCAGTGAGCATTTACACCCCACTGTGAGGGGTGTAGTTTCCAAAATGGGGTCACGTGGGGGGGAGGGGGCACTGTTCTGGCACTATGGGGGCTTTGTAAACACATATGGCCTTCAATTTTGGACACATTCTGTCTCCAAAATCCCAATGGCGCACCTTCTCGTCTGAGCATTGTAGTGCACCCGCAGAGCACTTTACATATGGGGTATGTTCTTACTCAGAAAAAATGGGGTACAAATTTTGGGGGCCTTTTTTCCTATTCTCCCTTGTGAAAATGAAAATTTTTGAAAATTTAGGCCTCAAATGTACATAGTGCGCTCTAACTCCTGAGCCTTGTTGTGCGTCCGCGGATCATTTTACACCCACATATCGGGTATTTCTGTACTCAGGAGAAATTGCGTTACAAATTTTGGGGGTCTTTTTTTTCTTTTACTGCTTGTGAAGATAAAAAGTATGGAGCAACAACAGCATGTTAGTGTAAAAAATAAAAAAATTACACTAACATGCTGGTGTTGCCCCCCATCTTTACCTTTTCATAAGGGGTAAAGGGAGAAAAAGACCCCCAAAATTTGTAACACAATTTCTCCTGAGTACTGAAATACCCCATTTGTGGCCCTAAACTAAACCTTTAGGCCTTTTTTGTGGATTTGTTTCCCAAACAGGGTGTCTCCAGCTGTTGCAAAACTCCCAGCATGCCTTGACAGTCAGTGGCTGTCCGGCAATACTGGGAGTTGTTGTTTTTCAACAGCTGGAGGCTCCATTTTGGAAACAGTGCCGTGCCGTTTTCTTTTTATTGAGGGAGGTGGGGAGGGGACTGTGTAGGGGTATATGTATATGTAGTGTTTTACTTTTTATTTTGTGTAGTGTAGTGTTTTAGGGTACATTTTCTTGGTGGGAGTTTGAGCTGCGGCGGAAAATTTTCCACATCTCAAACTTGCAGCAGAAAACTCGCTGTAAACCCGCCCGTGTGAATGTACCTTGTACATTCACATTGGGGGGGCAAACCTCCAGCTGTTGCAAAACTGCAACTCCCAGCATGCACTAAAAGACCATACATGCTGGGAGTTGTAGTTATGCAACAGCTGGAGGCACATTGGTTCATTGGTTGCGCAACATTGAGAGTTTGTTACTTAACTCAGTGTTTAGCAAAAAGTGGGTCTCCAGCTTTTGCAAAACTAGAACTCCCAGCATGTACAGTCTCTCAGTGCATGCTGGGAGTTGTATTTTTGACACAGCTGGAGGCACACTGGTTGCGAAACACTGAGTTACAACGCAAACTCTGTTTCACAACTAATGTGTCTCCAGCTGTTGCAAAACTGCAACACTCAGCATGCAATGACAGTCGAAGGACATGCTGAGAGTTGTAGTTTTGTACCAGCTGGAGGCACACTGCTACAACTCCCAGCATACCCTTTGGTAGTCTGTGCATGCTGGGAGTTGTAGTTATGCAACAGCTGGATGCCCACTTTTTAATAGAAAAAACATGCCTCCAGCTGTTGCATAACTACAACTCCCAGCATGCACAGACTACCAAAGGGCATGCTGGGAGTTGTAGTTGGAACTCCAGCCGTTGTAAAACTGCAACTCACAGCATGCCTTTGGCTGTGCATGCTGAGAGTTGTTGCTAAGCAACAGCAGGAGGTGAACAGGCCTCACCTCCTGCTGTATCCTGCCGCCTGCATCGCTGGGACCGTCGCCGCTGCTGCCACCGCTCTTGCCACCGGGACCGCCGCCGCCACTCTTGAGGGGACCCCCGCCGGACCAGAGAAAGGTAGGCGATCCCTGCCGACACAGATCTCCACCCCGATCTCTGCCCAGCAGGACACTCACTCTTGCTGGGTAAGGGTGAATAGGACTGTCATGAACAGCCCCATTCACCCTTTTTTTATCCAGGTCACCAGAGACCCGATTGACCCAGAATCGCCGCAAATACCCCGCATGGGAGTGTCTCAGGACCCCCCTGGGCATTTGCACAGGATGACTGCTGATAGATATCAGCAGTCATCCCGGTCCCCTCCCGGCACGCGGCAGGGACCGGAATTCCCACGGGCGTACAGGTACGCCCAAGAAGCCAGGGCATACCCATATGCCCTGGGTCCTTTAGGGGTTAATACGCCTTTGCCTATCATTCTGATCATTATGCACAGGCAGAACTTCAGAAAATGAAACAATGGATGCAAAATCCTGTACATCATTACCAAGTGTGATAAGAGTCCTTTACCTCTGAAACTTCATTGCAAGCAAGGTCATTTGTCCCTAGATGGACAAGAACATCCACATCCCCTTCCTGCTTTGCTTGCTTAACAATATTAAGAATATGTCTTCTATCTCTTCTAGCAGTAGCTCCAGGGAGACATCTCACAAAACCATTTTCCTTAAGTACCACACTTACTATGATTGTATCACCCAGCAACAGCTGCTTCCTTTCAGACTTCACTTTATTTATTTTTTCAAAGTAAATTTTTTTATTTTCATCAAAGAAGTTGTCATATAAGTTTAAAAACGGGTGAACAAATGGCAACTGAAGGTAACATATGAAACGCATACGTGTCAGGCGACTTATGACTTCCTATAGGGTCAGGAGGTTGGAAGCTCAAGTCCCTTGAATCGTGTGGCAAGAAGTATAGGCATGGGTGCAACCACAGAGTAATGTTTGAGATGTCGGTAGGATATGTAGGAGGGTCCCGAAGATAAGTCAGACAGAGGGGAGAGCAGGACGTTAAAGTCACCGCAGAGAACAATATGGCCTGTGGCAAAGGAGGAAAGTGTCTCAAGGGTGTTGCATATACATTTTGTCTGTCCATGGTTAGGGACATATATGGAAGCGATTGTGAGCTTGTGGCCAGAGAGCTCACAATTGGCGAAAACGTAATGTGCGTCAGGATCCACTGCAGTGTTGATAATCTTAATGGGAATGGATTTGTGGAAAGCTAGGGACACACCTTTTTGTTTTTGCTTCAGGCTTGGAACTATGTATTCAGGTCGGGAAGTAGCGGTTGTTGAATTTAGAAATGTGGTCATTTTTAAAGTGTGTTTCCTGGAGCACCAGGATGTGCGCCCTCTTTTTATGGAGAGTGTATAGAATTTTGGCACGCTTCTGGGGTGTGTTAAAGCCATGGACATTAAGGGTAGTCAGCAGCCATATTGAGTAGGTGAGGTATGATCAAACTTGCCGCTGTCCGAGGGTCACACCTGTGCAACCGCGCTTCGAAGCCTCAGTCTGTGATATGAGGTAAGCCTGCAGAGAGGCAAGAAATGGAGAGTGAGATGGTAGGAAAGCTGTGAGGAGAAATAGGGAACACAAGGGGTGAGGGAGAGAGAGCAGGAGAACAGCAGCGACCATCAACCAGGGGTATATAGCGATACATCAGGGAACCAGTAGGAGCGGCCTAGTGTAGCTTGTGTAACAACTCTGTCCACTCAGGTGGACAGATATGGATATGGCTAATGCAATGGAGTAATAGGGCCTCTAAACGAATCCCATTGTAACTTAAAGTAGGGTAGGGTAAAACATGGGTCTATATTTCTAGAGTTAACAGGTGCACAGCAAAAATAGATAACAAGGTAATGTCCTATAGGAGTAGACAAGGTCAGATAATAGTATCGGCTTAAGCAGTAGACACGAAGTACATGTCCATGATAGTCAGGAGTGCAGGAAACAGCATCTCTATAGTTGTAGAAGGTCAAGTTTTGCGTTTCTGTCTCTGCGGCAGGGGTGCAGGCTGGTCGGTCTCCATTCTCTGTGGTCGAGGCTGACCGGTTGAAGCAGGGGAGTAGCTGTTTTTGATTGAAGGAAGAGTGAGTCCCAGTCAGGTAGGGAAATCCGGGGTAGTTTGAATGTAGTCAAGAAGGTGTGGAGATCACTCAGGTTGCGTAGTGTTGCAGTCATGGTTCCATGTTTGGCAATAAGTGAGAAGGGGTATCCCCGTCTGTAGATTATGCAGGTGTTTTGCAGGGTCTGCAGTAGAGGTTTCAAGGAGGCTCTAAGACACAGAGTGCATATGAAAAGGTCAGGGTAGAGATGTTCAGCCGATCTATTGTAAGATAGGTGTTTAAGGTCTCTTGCTTTGCACATAATATTTTCCTTGATGGTATAGTGGTGCACTCTGCATATCACATCTCTGGGCTTTTTTGGATCAGGATTTTTTGCTTTCAGGGCTCTGTCAAGTTCAATGGGGTTGTCAATCAGTTGTTGAATTATTTCGTTGAAGAGTCTTTGAATCACCCCCGGAAGTTCCTGTGGCGTGACAGTTTCTGGGAGCCCTTTAATGCGGATGTTATTATGCCGATTGCGGTTGTCGATGTCATCTAGATGATCAATGGTATCTGCTTGAGATGTTAGAAGTGTTTTAGCTGTTGTCTTGAGTTCTTCCATTTCAGAGGTTATGTTAGCGTGGAACTGTTCTAGCTCCCGTACTTTTTGGGTTAGTTGGTTAACCTCCACTTTTACAGGTTTCAAGTCTGACCGCCAGGCGGATTTAAGGTCAGTGGCTAGTGAAAGCATGTCCATTTTGGTAGGGAGGAGTGCCAAGAGGGCTTGAAGTTCTGGATGATTTCGATGATTTCTCAATGTGTGGACCACCATCTCAGGGGAGGGTAGGTGTGGATCCATTGGGGGGTGGGTATTGGTGGGGTCCTCTTCCAAGGCAGAAGGTGAGGATAGGTTACGAGGGCGGAGACTCATGCGAGGGCCAGTTTTGTTGGAATCTTCAGATGAAGAGTAGGACGCTCGTGAGCGTTCAGCTGTTTGTGCCCTCTGCAGGGTCTTAAAGAGCTTCTTCTTTGCAGGTGGAGGACTGGCGCTCCAGTAAGCTGGTGGGCTGTGACCTTCCGTGGAGCAGTCACTTGAGGCGGACGGTCAGAGAATAGTTGTGAAGATATATTGGTCTGGTTTATCTGATCAGTGGATAACTTGTGGCATTCAGCTAAGGCCAGCACCAGAGGGTTAGGTGTAGCATGTTGCAGCACAGTGACAAGTGGGCCATGTGCTGCTGAAGTAACATAAGCTGGGGACCCAGTTATTGTATGGGTTACAGTTATTGCAGAATGCACAGGTAAAGAGTGGGCCACTTTGATGGAAGGCTGGGGAGAAGACAGTGTCTCAGGGGGTGAGG
The DNA here is from genome assembly GCF_029499605.1 of Hyla sarda. Classification (NCBI taxonomy): domain Eukaryota; kingdom Metazoa; phylum Chordata; class Amphibia; order Anura; family Hylidae; genus Hyla; species Hyla sarda. Next base: position 269,348,731 of record NC_079189.1, on the reverse strand, counting down.
CAGGAGAGAGGGCTGCCTGTACTGAGGCGACCGTCCCCAGAGCTGGCTGTGGTGAGACAGACGTAGGGGCAGGGAGGGAGCTGCCCGCCATGTTGTCCGGGGCTGTGCTCATCTGCTTTATTTGAGTGCTGAGTGGGCCATTCAGAGGAAGCCACCTCCATGATGAAGTCCTCTAGGTGCAGTGCCTGTGGCTGCGGGAGCAGGGAGTCTCGTTCCGTCGGTCTGGTGTTCAGCTCAGTTGTGGAGGAGACAGGCTGCGGCAGTGTCGGCGCTTGCAGCGGGAGCTGCTGTCTCACGCTGGTCCGGGTCTCTAGGCTAGATTGTGGCTGGAAATAAGATTGGATGCCTTGCGCCGAGGTAAGAAGCTCTGTCGGAGCTTTAGTCTTCTTTTTGCTGCGGTGTCTGCCACACTTAACTGCCCTTATAAACGGAGGCCCTCCAGGAGCTCTAGAAGAACGCGGCCATCTTCTAGTGTACCAAGCCACGCGCCCCCCCCCCCCCCCCAAACTTTATCTTTTTTGTCTATGGCTGCAGTCTTGCATATATTAGACATAGGAGTCAATGGTTCCTTAACTTCTGTGCTTGAGACAATATCCATGTTGCTCTTACATTGTGAAAGTGCTGCAAATGAATTATGGAGAACCACAGACTGTGGGAGATGTCTTTTGTCTTCAAGAACCTACAGTAACCCATCTGCCATTTCTAGGGGTCCTCTGTGGCTGTGGCATTACAGCAGTCCCAGCCTGAGTTTCAGGTAATTTAAACATCTCAGATTTCAAAAATACAATTTCCTGCAGCAGTAAGGAGAACTGTCTGACAGATCTGACAGCATCCAAACCTCCAAAGAGTGGAACAGGAAATAAATGCACAACAATTCCTGCACTTAATCAAGTCTACCATTTTATCCTGTTCAGGACCCTGGGCGTACCGGTACGTCCTGACACCCTGGGTCTTAAGGACCCAGGACGTACATATACGTCCGTGGGAATTGCGGTCCCCACCACGCGCCGGGCGGGGACCGGACCGGGGTGACTGCTGATATCGATCAGCTGGCACCCCGCGCAAATGCCCAGGGGGGTCATCAGCGCCCCCCCCCCCCCCCATGTCGGTGATTGGCACAAATCGCAAGTGAGTTCACACTTGCGATTTGCGCCCATTCCGGGTCATACGGATCTATGGTGAACCAGAATATAAGGGGATCACAGTTGTCCAAGACACCTACGATCCCCCTGAAGGGATAGGAGTGCCACCCCTCCTATTCCTGCTATTGGTCGTCAAAAGCGACGACCAATAGCAGATCGGGGGCGGCGGGGTTAACTTTCGTTTTCCCCGTTCTGCCCACCCACAATAGGCGGGGCAGGATGGGGAAACTGACAGGGTCCGGGTGCCGAAGTCCACTTACCCATTAGTGGAGGCTGCAGGACGCGATCGACTGCAGTGGTCAGCACGGGCGGCATGTAGTGCGCCAGAAGAGGACGGCTCCCTGGAACCTACGGAAGCCAGGGAGTTGCCTAGCAACATCTGGAGGGCTACAGTTTGAGACCACTATACAGTGCTCTCTACACTGTAGCCCTCCAGATGTTGCAAAACTATAACTCCCAGCATGCCCAAGACAGCTGTTTGGGCATGCTGGGATTTGTAGTTTTGCAACAGCTGGAGATCTACAGTTTAGAGACCACTGCACAGTGATCTCTATACTGTAGAACTCTAGATCTTGCAAAACTACAACTCCTAGCATGCCCACACAGCTGTTTGCTGTCTGGGCATGCTGGGATTTGTAGTTTTGCAACATCTGGAGGTCCACAGTTTGGAGGTCACTGTGCAGTGGTCTCTAACTGTAGCCCTCCAGATGTTGCAATACCAGATAGTTGCGTACCTCCAGCTGTTGCATAACTACATCTCCCAGCATCAGTACATATAGTTTTGCAACAGCTATAGGCACACTGGTTGGAAAATACTGAGTTAAGTAACAGAACCTAACTGAAGGTTTTCCAACCAATGTGCCTCCAGCTGTTGCAAAAGTACAACTGCCAGCATGCACGGTCTGTCAGTACATGCTGGGAGTTGTATTTTTGAAACAGATGGAGGTTTGCCCCCCCATGTGAACGCACAGGGTACATTCACACAGGCAGGTTTACTTTAAGATTCCTGCTTCAAGTATGAGCTGGTGCAAATTTCTAGCGGGAAGCTCACTGTAAACCTCTGCAAGTGCAAATGTACCCTAAAATCACTACACTACACTAACAAATAATAAAGGGTAAAACACTACATATACACCCCCTTACACTGTCCTTCCCCCCCCCCCAATAAAAATGAAAAATGTATTGTACGGCAGTATTTCCAAAACAGAGCCTCCAGCTGTTGCAAAACATCAACTCTCAGCATTTCCGGACAGCCACTGACTCTCTAGGCATGCTGGGAGTTTAGCAACAGCTGGAGGCACCCTGTTTGGAAATCACTGGTGTAGAATACCCCTATGTCCACCCCTATGCAATCCAAAATTTAGTCCTCAAATGTGCATGGTGCTCTCTCACTTCGGAGCCCTGTCGTATTTCAAGGAAACAGTTTAGGGCCACATATGGGGTATTTCCGTACTCGGGAGAAATTGCACTACAAATTTTGGGGGGGCTTTTTCTCCTTTTACCCCTTATGAAAAGGAAAAGTTGGGGGCTACACCAGCCTGTTAGTGTATTTATTTTTTATTTTTTTTACACTAACATGCTGGTGTTGCCCCATACTTTTTATTTTCACAAGTGTTAAAAGGGAAAAAAAGACCACCAAAATTTGTAACGCAATTTCTCCTGAGTACGGAAATACCCCATATGTGGGCGTAAAATGCTCTGCGGGCGCACAAGGCTCAGGAGTGAGAGCGCACTATGTACATTTGAGGCCTAAATTGGTGATTTGCACAGCGGTGGCTGATTTTACAGTGGTTCTGACATAAACGCAAAAAAATAAATACCCACATGTGACCCCATTTTGTAAACTACACCCCTCACGGATCGTTACAAGGGGTATAGTGAGCCTTAACACCCCACAGGTGTTTAATGAAAATTCTTCAAAGTTGGATGGAAAAATAAAAAAATTATTCTTCACTAAAATGCTGGTGTTACCCATAATTTTTTCATTTTCCCAAGGGGAAATAGGAAAAAAAGCCCCCCAAAATTTGTAAAGTACTCTGCTGGCGTGCACTACAATGCTCATAAGAGAAGGAGCACCATTTGGATTTTGAAGAGAAAATTTGTCCGGATTAGAAGGCCACGTGTGTTTTCAAAGCCCCCATAGTGCCAGAACAATGCCCCCAAACATGTGAACCCATTTCCATACTCAGAAGAAATGGGGTTACAAATTTTGGTGGTTATTTTCTCCTATTACCCCTTGTAAAAAAGTAAAATTTTGGGAAAAACCAGCATTTTAGTGAAAAAATATAGTTTTTTTCATTTACACATCCGACTTTAACAAAAAGTCGTCAAACACCTGTGGGGTGTTAAGGCTCACTGTACCCCTTGTTGTGTTCCTTGAGGGGAGTAGTTTCCAAAATAGTATGCCATGTGTTTTTTTTTCTTTTTGCTGTTCATAGGCAGCATAGGGGCTTCCTAAAGGCGACATGCCCTCCAAAAACCATTTCAGCAAAATTTGCTTTTCAAAAGCCAAATGTGACTCCTCCTCTTCTGAGCATTGTAGTGCTCCAGCAGAGCACTTGACGTCCACACATGTGGTTACAAATTTTGGGGCGCATTTTGTCCTATTATCCCTTGTAAAAATTTAACATTTGAGGGAAAACCAGCATTTTAGTGGGGAAAAAAAATAATTTACACATCCAACTTTAACGAACAGTCGTCAAACACCTGTGGGGTGTTAAGGCTCACTGGACCCCTTGTTACATGCCTTGAGGGGTGTAGTTTCCAAAATAGTATGCCATGTGTTTTTTTTTCTGTTTTGGCACCATAGGGGCTTCCTAAATGTGACATGCCCCCCAAAAACAATTAAAAAAAACTCACTCTCCAAAATCCCACTGTCTCTCCTTCCCTTCTGAGTCCTCTACTGTGCCCGCCGAACACTTGACATACACATATGAGGTATTTCCTTACTCAAGAGAAATTGGGTTACACATTTTAGGAAGATTTCTCTCCTTTTACCACTTGTAAAAATTCAATAACTGGGTCTACAAGAACATGCGAGTGTAAAAAATGAAGATTTAGAATTTTCTCCTTCAATTTGATGCTTTTCCTGTGAAACACCTAAACGGAATATTTTGAGGGGTGCAGTTTTTATAATGGGGTCATTTATGGGGTATTTCTTATATGAAAGCCCTTCAAATCCACTTCAAAACTGAACTGGTCCCTGAAAATTTTCGATTTAGAACATTTTGTGAAAAATTGGAAAATTGCTGCTATACTTTGAAGCCCTCTGATGTCTTCCAAAAGTAAAAACATGTCAACTTTATGATGGATACATAAAGAAGACATATTGTATTTGTGAATCAATATATAATTTATTTGGAATATTAATTTTCCTTATTAGCAGAGGCTTCAAAGTTAAAAAAAAAATGCAACATTTTAAATTTTTTCATCAAATTTGGGAATTTTTCACCAAGAAATGATGCAAATATCGAAATTTTTTTACCACTAACATAAAGTAGAATATGTCACGAAAAAAACTATCTCGGAATCAGAATGAAAGGTAAAAGCATCCCAGAGTTATTAATGCTTAAGTTGATAGTGGTCAGATGTGCAAAAAATGGCCGGGTCCTACAGTGAAAATTGGCTGGGTCCTTAAGGGGTTAAAGAGGAGAAAATTTTAAGCAAACAGATCTTTCTTATTTAGATTGTATCCACCTGCAGCCTACCTCCTGACTATCTCCTGCAATATCTCTCCAATGCACTTAGAATAGCAGCACTTTGAATATTCAAATTTCTTTTTACTGAACGGTGAATGATAACTCCACATTTTTTTTTTATTTTCACAATATAAAATAGACTTAACAAAAATTAAACAATAAAATATATGAACCCCAAAATCGTGTCATTTAAAAGTTCAACTTTTCATGCAAAAGAACAAGCCCTCATAAGGCTTTATTCATGGGAAAAATCACATTATTTGGAAGGCAGAGATAGAAAGACAAAAATTTGGTCATTAAGGTATAAAGGGGTAAAGGGTTATAGGGGAAAAGGAAAAAAAAAAGAACAAATTTCTTCCAAAAACAGTGCCACATCTATACTTGTGGTATTACAAATTGTCTCCAACTGAAATTAACTGCAATACCACAAACAAACTGAGTACAGGTTTGGTGCGGTTTCACCTTTTTGTTTTTATTTTTTTTCTGGATAACCTCTTTTAAGTGGGAGGCATCAATGGAGCCTATATAACAGATGCCAACACATGTATAATTCAGAAAATTCCAGACATACCTCTAAATAATAAAAAAAAATTCTCTATATGAAATTCCCTCTTTTTTTTTTATTTATTTTTTTCTTCTTATACAACTCTTGTTAAGCTGGGGAAGCACATTCTCAATTTTCCTCATTACCACAAGCATTCACATCAGCCATTACGGCTGCCTCTGTTGTTGTGGCTGATCTTGTAAATGGAGATGGGGGGTCACATTGGTAGCTGGAGACATTAGCACCTAGGTTCATCCTTCTGAGGATAATGTGTCTCTATGAATCCTTTATAAAGGTTTGATATGGCCTCTGGTGTCTTCCTGGAGTCTTCCTACCAAGTGACACAATATAAAAACGAGAAAAAAACAACAAGAGGTGCGCCCCTAGTGAGGACCGTTTGATGATAAATAATGGTATAACGTAAAGATGGGTTCTTACCCCTAGATGTTGCGCTTAGAGCACAACACCTATAGTAGCGTGGAAATAAAGGGAAACTGCTGCCACGAGGAACCACCCGGTTTGACGTCCGTCAGTCCGGTAATGAAATGGGAAGAAATGCGTGGATAGATTCCTCTTAAGAAGGCGCTGGTACCCAGGGATGGAGAAAACTTCTTTATTGGCAACGCGTTTCGATCCTGAACCGGGATCGAAACGCGTTGCCAATAAAGAAGTTTTCTCCATCCCTGGGTACCAGCGCCTTCTTAAGAGGAATCTATCCACGCATTTCTTCCTACCAAGTGACACAAGCCTCCATTTTCCTCTTTCCCAGAATGTAAGTTGGGAGGCAAAGATGCATCATGTGATGTATGTGAGAGATTTGGGTACAGTGAGTAACAATTTAAGATGTCCTTTTCCAAGTGAGTCTGGCACAACCTAGACAATGTAATTCCGTGCACATAAATAGGGGGAATGGGCAGCTCCCCGCGGCATACAGACTGACGGGGAACTAGGTGATCAGCAACAGATTTTGCTGATCACAGTTCCTTGTAAGGCTAGAATTCCACTGGGATTTTTGCCAGAAAAAATGCCAGAAAAACTGCCACAGCTTTTCCCTGCATTTTGTCATTTCTTCTGGCGTTTTTTTTTTTTTTGCGGTTTTACCTTTGTTTGGAATTTGCCTTTTCTGGCCCCTTTGGCTTTTTTTTTTACAAAATAGTTGGGTACCAAAAAAAAAAAAAAGAAAAGGATGCAGTAGGGATGTAAAAATGTATTTAACTAAATGTTTATTTTTTATAACAATATTTTGTGTGTGTGTTCAACTTTTTTTTCCAAATTTTTTATGTGGTACTACTCCCAGCTTGGAACACACTGTTCCATGATGGGAGTAGTATTACCTGTACTATCAGTTTGACACCCTATGCGATTGTCCATAATATAGCATAGATGCGGCTCTATACAGCGCTCGCACCTCTGCTCTGTACTCTGTGTGATGTTCTATTCACATCACTGGCCGTTCATATTTTCCGCCCAGAGCTGTGATTGGCCTGTATGGTTGCAGCCAATCACAGCTCTGAGGAAAATTATGAATGAGTGAGTGGTCGGCTGGAGTACAGAGCAGGGATGTGAGCTCTGTATACAGTCGCATCAACTCTGCTATAGACAGGACGATCGCAGCGGATGTCAGTAGTGATACCCGCTGTGATCTGTTCTTAACTGCAGGTACTACTACTCCCAACATGGAGAACACTCTGTTCCATGCTGGGAGCTGACACATGATGCGATCTGTCTATTAATTCAGGTACTACAGCTCCCAGCATGGAGCAGAGTGTACTCCATGTTGGGAGTAGTAGTACTTGTAGTTAAGGAAAGATCACAGCAGGTATCACTATTGACACCCGCTGTGATCCTCTGGTATAATGTATGGATGCGGCCGCTCTTCTATGGTCCCCTGCAGGGCCGTATGTATACACATATTCCTATTTCCCACAGAGAGCTGTGATTGGCTGGAACCATCTGGCCAGTCACAGCTCTCTGCGGGAAATATGAATAGGTGTATATATAGGGCAGTGCAGGGGACCATAGAAGAGCGGCCACATCTATACATTATACAGGAGGATCGCAATGGGCGATCTGTCAATTAGTACAGGTACTACTACTCCCATCATGGAACAGTGTGTTCAGTGCTGGGAGTAGTAGTACTACCTTAAAAAATGTAAAAACAAAAGTAAAAAACACGCACACACAATTTTTATTATTGTCTGCTTCATTTTTAGTGCTTTACCCGCCCACATAAATTGATCCCTGTTTAAAAATGTATAAACATTTCATAATAGAAAAGATACATTTCGTTAGATACAAGTTTTTTCAATCACTACTGTATATTATTTTATTTTTTTATTTTTTATGGTACCCTATGAAATTTTTATTAAAAAAAAGGTATCTCCATAACGCAAAATTTAAAACCAACATGGCGTTTTTCTTGGCGTTTTTTTTTGTTTTAAACATAATTCTTATTCGGATTTCACAGTTTACAAACATTGTGAGGAGAACGAACTCCACAATATACCACGATCAGCGGAAATACATAACCACAAAAAAAAAAATTGCACGCCATAGCAAACGCGTAACCGTCATAGTTACATAAACAATCAAAATCATATACCCAAATAAAGAACAGAAAACCCATCCCCCCCACCCTCACCCTCCCCCTTGGGCAAGTATTTTCCATGTTAGCTCCGTCATATCACATCAATAGATGACATCTTTAGAAACAAAAGGCCATGCGGCCAACTCAGACCTAAAGAAACATGTGTTCCCCCTATCAGCCAGGGACTAAGAGGTAATATCCAAACGACCTAACGTGCCAGCAATCGATTTCCTAAGATACCACTCCAAATCTTTAAATGGGGTTACTACTTGCGTAATTTCTTCCCTCGATAAAAAGGAGACTATAAAGGTCTTCCATTTCTTAAAAATTAACGTTTTGCTGACTTATTCGCCGACCTAGCCTGTCAAAGTGTAAGTATCTTTTAACCTGGTCCATAACTTCCCTAGAGGTGGGCATCGAGGATAACAGCCAGTGGGATAACAAATATCGCTTGCCAACCAACAAGAATATATGCACCAAAAGTGACAACTGTAACCCTTCCCTGGGTACCTGGAATAGAATCAGCAGGGGATCCACAGATAAATGAATTTTCAGCGCGGCCTGCAATACTGAAAATAGAGATGTCCAGAATAGCCTCGTGTGAGTACACGTCACTAACCCATGTAACAGATCGGATCGAGGAAGACCACAATTAGGACAAGCCTCGAGGCGATCCGGCCTATCCAATGTTTTAGTAAGCGTAAAGCCATAAATAGCATGGTGCAAAAGTTTAAATTGCATCTCCCTCCAATTTTAATTACTAAAGCCCGGGGCAAAAGAAAGCCCAAGCGCAAGATCCCTTTACAGGGAGACTTCCCTAAAACTTAACGCAGTAGCGCCAAAACTAGTAGAGGGGGGCAAATGTCAGTGTTTTTAACTTGTCAAGGTTCACTCAGATAAAGGGAAACTGCAGTTCCCTACACAGTTACTCTAGTGATCTTATTCAGTTACCAGTTTATAGTGAGCCTTGACAAAATCTTTTAACAATTTTTGGTCACAATTTATTTATAAGAGTATTATTAAAAGTTAAGTTTTAGGGAAGTCTCCCTGTAAAGGGATCTTGCGCCCTGTGCTTTCTTTTGCCCAAGGCTTAAGTAATTATTGTAGAAAGTGATCCCTGACTTCCTTTAGGGACCAGTTGCGTTAATGCCTCCAATTTTCCCCCACCACTGCCTTCCGTATTTTAGACCAGCCATCCAAGATAGGCTGGGTCAAATCTTGTGTCGATAGCTTAGCTTCCCAGTAGGCAAACAAAGATACTTGAACTCTGTCGCTACCTCTTCATCGAATTTTCCAGTATAAATATGATAGTGAGTGGATAGAATCTGTAGAATGAAGGAAACAATCAAAGGGAGTAGCCCCCCCCCCCCCCCCCGAAATATGCTAAGGTCTCGTAGTCTAGGTTTCAGAAAAGCCATCAGCTGGTTATACTGCATAAAGTGAGTGGGACCAATCCTGTAAAGTTCAGCTATTTCTGGCAATGATAAATACCTAGGCTCCGAAGCATGAATCAGGTGTCGGACCCTCCCCACCTCGCAAAAAGAGGGTTCAGGTGACCAGCCAGGAATTCGGTATGAGCCCATAATGGCATCTCCTTGCTAATTAGAAAGGGTAGATTCACGGCTGCTCGACAAGCTTTCCAAGCAACTATCGTGTCCTTCAGTAGCAAACTATGTTTGACCCGTTGGGGGAGGAGAGAGTGTCGGGTGTGCAGCAAGGCCGAAAGAGAGTAGGGGGCAACCATGCCCTCCTCCAGCGACAAAACCGTGTAAGACGAGGTCCCCTTAACCCAGTCTATCCCATGTCTTGTAAGTGCTGCGGAATCTGTAGGCGCTATATAAATAAATAAATAAATAAATAAAAAATGTCTTAAAAGGCAGGCTAGGTTATAGTGTCTAATATCGGGAATCTGGATACCTCCGTGTTCCCTTGGCAACATGAGCTTGGTTAGAGCAATCTGTGGTCTTTTACTAGACCAAATAAATTTAGTAAATAGAGAATTCAAGGCAGACACATCTTTATGACGCAGTAGCACCGGAATGGTCTGCATTGGATACAATAGCTTGGAAAAGCTCATCATCTTAACTAAATGGCACCTTGCCAGAAAGGGAAGAGGGAGGCATCTCCAACGTTCTAGCTCTGTTCTAATTTTATTAAACAAGGGGGGATAGTTTAACGTATATAACGAACTGGCTTCGCATCCCACATTTATCCCCAAATATCTAATCGAGGTGAGAGAGATAGGAATGTTGAAAGAAGAAGCCACTGAACCACGCCTGGTCACCCCTCTAATATCCAGCTGAGTGCTTTTCGACTGATTCACTTTAAAGCCCGATTCCCTCCCAAAGTCTATAAGAATTTCAAAAACCCCCGGCAAATCCCTCGTCGGCTGCGCCAGGAACAACAGGATATCGTCAGCAAACAGAGCACAATGCAGCGTGGTGGAGCCTACCTTGATCCCCTCCGCAGCCGACGAGGAATCCAGCACCCTCACTAAAGGCTCAAGCGCCAAATTAAACAGTAAAGGAGAGAGCGGGCATCCTTGTCGGGTGCCCCTCTCCAAAGTACATTTTGGGGACATGAAACCCGGGATAGACACCTGGGCCGAAGGACCAGTGTATAGAGCTAAAATATAATACAAAAATGCCCCGTCGAAGCCCTTGGTACGTAACACCCTCCAGAGCCACCCCCATCTGACACTATCAAAAGCCTTAGCGGTGTCTAAAGAAAGAATAGCAGGAGATGGATGCAGCTCCGGGTGAAAACGGGTGTCATCAAGTACAGCAATTACCTTCCTAAGATTTGTCACAGCCGCCCTGCCCTTCACAAATCCTACCTGAGCTGGACCGATCAGTCACGGAAGAATCCTGGCCAGCCTATCATCCATGATTTTAGAAACGATTTTAAGGTCCACGTTATTCAGGGAGATCGGTCGGAACCCGTCCGGAGTGTTTAAATCCTTCCCCGGCTTAGGGAGAACTCTGATGTGTGCCGTGTTCATTGAGGCAGAATTGGGTGTCCCTGTGAGGAAGGCATTATAAAGTTCTAGCAGTGTCGGGGTAATTTCAGCAAGTAGGATCCTGTAAAAGTCTCCAGAAAACCCGTCAGGGCCAGGAGCCTTCCCCAAAGGGAGACCCTTTATAAGTGATGCTAATTCCTCCTGTGACACCGGAGTACTATTGACTTGCAGCTAACATCTGGATGCTGGAAAATTGGTGTTTTTTACGGCGTTTTTGCAAAAAAAAAAAAACTCTGTATGGAGCTCCCCGCTGCGTGTCTGTTTTTGCACTGAAGTTTGAATGATGGTACATCATACAAGAAGTCTCTAATTGGGTGAGTTGCCATCTTTCTTCCTTTCCTTGAATGTTATAGATAATTTAAGATGTGCTCAAACTCTGTCCAACATGAGTCACATTAATAAATGTGAAGGGTTTTATATAGTGGGAAGCAAAACAACATGAGAAATGCAAAGCCACACTATTAAAGGGGTATTCCAGGATTTTTTTGTATTTGACTATGCTACAGAGGCTTTAAAGTTAGTGTAGTTAATAATATAATGTATGTACCTTTGGGTGAGGGTGGTCTTGCAATTCTTATGGGATTTTCGCCCCAATATTTATTTCTAACAGCATACAAAATTACACATGTCTCGGGATTGCACAAGGTTGCAGTGCGTTAAGACCTGGCATCACTAGTCAGGTGTGCAAAGGGAGCCAGTCCTGCTTCATTGGAGATAATTTTGCAACAGCTGTAGGCACCCTGATTAGAAAACACTGATCTTTTAAAGGTTTACTCCATTGGAAAACATTTTCTTTTAAATCAACTGGTGCCAGAAAGTTAAACAGATTTGCAAATTACTTCTATTAAAAAATCCCAATCCTTCCAGTACTTATCAGTTTCTGTATAATACACAGGGAGTTCTTTTATTTTTGAATTTCCTTTCTGTCTCACCAGAGTGCTCTCTGCTGACACCTCTGTCCATGTCAGGAACTGTCCAGAGCAAAAAGAAGTTTGCTATGGGGATTTGCTCCTTCTCTGGTCAGTTCCTGACATGGACCGTGGTGTCAGCAGAGAGCACTTGTGGTCAGGTAGAAAGGAAATTCAAGAAGAAAAGAACTTCCTGTGTATTATACAGCAACTGATAAGTTCTGGAAGGATTGAGATTTTTAATAGATTACAAATCTGTTTTCCTTTTAAATCAACTGGTGCCAGAAAGTTAATGTTTTCCACTGGAGTGCCCCTTTAAGCTTAATTGTACTGCAATGGGGTGGCTGATGTGCGGGAGGGAGGAATGTAACTTCACACAGCATGGAACTATGGGATGTGTAGTAGTTTGAGACCAAACTCTAGCAGGAAATACCCAGATAGCCTGGCAGATATGTACTAAAATAACCTTATGGTCAATAACCCCTTTAAGAGCAGGTTTCACTTTTCAGGCTACTCTGTGCTTGTTTCTATTAACATGCTTCATTATGTCCATTTATTTGTCTTAATATATATCTTTCTTGTACTCAAAACTAGGTTTCTTCAATGTATGTTTTGTATTCTGTGCACTTTTGTTTTTGGAATAGTATCTATACACAGTGTATGAATGCCACAAATATATAATATGATTTGCACAATAAACCTGCTTCAGAGCTTCACAGCTCTGCCCAATAAACAATTTAGTTCTGTAAATTGGCTCCACACAAGACATCATTGCAGGGTGAGGAGGTTTAATTAACATTACGTAGAAAGTAGTTCATGGAACCTCAACACTGGAAACCACCTGTGAGAAGGCCTCCTTTAGAGATGAAATAAAAAAAAAGCACAAACGGATGCGCTCCGTAGTGTAACACCAAAGGTGAGTTGGTAACGCTAAGTGTGAATTGCGCTTACCACATGAAGTTGTACTCCAACCAAGTACAACAATGGAACAGGGTGTATCATCAAAGGGTCTCTGCAGCTTCGTCCCGCTGAAATAGAATCACGATAAAAACAAGCAATCTCCAGGTAGCAGAGCGGGATCAATGGAATCGCTGAGACCAGATAAGAAGTTAAAAGGATTTATTTCCCATAATGCAGCGCGTTTCACGGTCACCCGCTTCCTCAGGCATGTTGGGTTTAGCAGATTACAAGGTATATATAGGGAAAAGGGGTTAACCCCTTCAAGGAGGAAAATTAAATTAACCCCTTGAGGGGTCAAGCCCTTTAAGCCCTTCACAACAAGATAGAAGCACATAATAACATCACAACAAAGTACCCAATAAAACAAATACAATACAATTAAAAACAAATATTAAATTTTAACAAAAAAATATTAAAAATATTATAGTACTATATATATTAAAAAAAATTGTATTTTTTTATTTTTTGTATTCTTTTTTATTTTTTTTTCTTCCTCCATTTTTCCCATTTTTTTCTCCTTTATTTATTTATTTATTTATTTTTTCCTCGTTCCTCTTTTTTCTCTTCGATGTTTTAACGGGCATTTTCCAGTGTCTCATTAAGACCATCTGGAAATAAAGTAACCAAAGAAAAAATCCAGAAGGATTCCCTATTATTTAATCGCTGTATACGATTATGACTAAAAACTGGAATAGTTTCTAGTATAGTCAGCTTTAAAACATCAATGCATCTATCATGTTTAAGAAGTAAGTGGCGTGAGACACTATGTAGAACAAAACCATTTTTAATGTTAGATCTATGTTTGTTCATACGTGACCGTACAGACGGTGCGGTCACGTATGAACAAACATAGATCTAACATTAAAAATGGTTTTGTTCTACATAGTGTCTCACGCCACTTACTACTTAAACATGATAGATGCATTGATGTTTTAAAGCTGACTATACTAGAAACTATTCCAGTTTTTAGTCATAATCGTATACAGCGATTAAATAATAGGGAATCCTTCTGGATTTTTTCTTTGGTTACTTTATTTCCAGATGGTCTTAATGAGACACTGGAAAATGCCCGTTAAAACATCGAAGAGAAAAAAGAGGAAAGAGGAAAAAATTTATAAATAAATAAATGGGAAAAATGGAAAAAAAAAGAATAAAAAAAGAAACATTATATATATATATATATATATATATATATATATATATAGTACTATAATATTTTTAATATTTTTTTGTTAAAATCTAATATTTGTTTTTAATTGTATTCTATTTGTTTTATTGGGTACTTTGTTGTGATGTTATTATGTGCTTCTATCTTGTTGTGAAGGGCTTAAAGGGCTTGACCCCTCAAGGGGTTAATTTAATTTTCCTCCTTGAAGGGGTTAACCCCTTTTCCCTATATATACCTTGTAATCTGCTAAACCCAACATGCCTGAGGAAGCGGGTGACCGTGAAACGCGTTGCATTATGGGAAATAAATCCTTTTAACTTCTTATCTGGTCTCAGCGCTTCCATTGATCCCGCTCTGCTACCTGGAGATTGCTTGTTTGTATCGTGATCCTTTAGAGATGAGCGAACTTACAGTAAATTCGATTCGTCACGAACTTCTCGGCTCTGCGGTTTCTGACTTTTCCTGCATAAATTAGTTCAGCTTTCCAGTGCTACGGTGGGCTGGAAAAGGGGGATACAGTCCTAGGAAAGAGTCTCCTAGGACTGTATCCACCTTTTCCAGCCCACGGGAGCACCTGAAAGCTGAACTAATTTATGCAGGAACAGTCATCAACTGCCGAGCCGAGAAGTTTGTGACGAATCGAATTTACTGTAAGTTCGCTCATCTCTAGCCTCCTTAGTTGGTATTGAAAAGTTTTTTTTTCTAATATTAAAGGTCTTTTTTGTTTGCATTATTATTTATTTTTCTGTAAATCAAATTGCATGTATTTTAATTTTTAGGGAGTCAATGGATGTCGTTCTGCATAAAGATTCTAAATGGTATCAGCAATGGAAGGACTTCAGAGATAACAATGTAGTATTTAATAGTAAGTACACAGTGCTTTTGTTTCATAAAAAATGCATCTATAACTATAACATCTATATACTATAACATAGTACTCCGGTGCCGGAACATTTATCCCTTTTCCAAAGGATAGGGGATAACTGTCTGATCGCCGGGGGGTCTGATTGCTAGGACTCACCTTGATATCCTGCATGGCACCTCGGCAGTTCCCAGGAATAATGCATGTCGACCCCCACGTGAAGCGACGGCCGACAAGACCCCTCCATGTATCTCTATGGGAAAGCCAGAGATACCTGAATGCTCTATCTCCTTTTGATAGGGGATAAGTGTTCCTGCACTGGAGTATTCCTAAGTAATTAGAAATTGTCAGCACAGAGCAGGACCACTTTGCCTCATTGTGGTCAGATAATGCTGCTTTATTTATTTATTTTTGGGCTGCAATGTATAAAGACACCCTTCATTTTTTGTAAGGTCCTGTGAGGGCTGTCATGTAATCCTGCACAATCAGTAATTAATGGCACAATGTAAAACTTTTTTTTTTATTATTATTTTTTTAGCTGATGATGTTTAATGGGGGGGCATTTCTAAACTAGAACTATATAGTATATGATCATGGATAGTAGCCATTTTGCCTAATCTGGGGCCCTGAGCTATGAACAGCAGTTACAAGATTTGTTTTACAGCACTGACATAGACTTAAGTAGCTGCAGTCAGAGAATTACACATTGGCCCTCATTTACTAAGAAAATCGGGTTGTAAGTCTATGTTGCTTTCTTACCCGATTGCTTTTTCCCCCTGATATTTATTATTATGTCGCATCCTGTTTGTCGCACGTGGGTTTTGTTGGTTTTGGTTTCCAACTCCTCTGAGCTGTCGGGAAAAAAATCCACAACAATTCAACAAATTCGGGTTGGAAACCTTTATAAATACGTGGGAAAGCTCAGAAATGTCGGGTTACGCCCCTTTTTCGGGTTTGAGAGAATCCACATCGGGTCCGTCGGGAAAAAATGTTGCATCGTGTCGCAGACTGGCGCATGATGTCTGCGACATGGCGCAGACAAAGATGCGACAAAAAAAAAAGACAAAAGAGGTCGGGTTTAGAATAGTAAATGAGGGCCTTTGACTTTGGTGGGACAGGTGGTGAGCTTACTACAGAAAGGGTTCGGAGGTGAGCAGTAATAGCCATTACAGATTGTCAATAGTGAGAACCTGTGTTCTCTAGACCTTCCCTCTCTGGCTGCCATTTGATCTCTGCATCACTGCACAAGATGAGCTCTATTGTAAGTGCGTGGGGCTTGTCTTCTGCAGCAAGACAGAGATTGCAAGGCGTTTGCGAGCGAAACCTCTCATGGCTAAATCTAAATATTGGGGGGGACTGACCCTGACCAATTGAAACCATATCACATGTAGTTGCAACATGTCAAAAAGTTTTTATACTGACATACACTTAAATAGTTTATCAGTTACCAAAATACAAAGTTAATGAACAAGAAAAATCTTAAAGGAGTAGTCCGGCGCGCACTTTTTTCATTTTATCCTGTTCGGGCTGCAAAATAAAATAAAAGAAAACACACTTTCTCTTACCTGCCAACGGGCTTCGGTACCCTCCGGTACAGTTGTACGGTCCCCGGGCTGTATTCTTCTTACTTCCTTTTATCCCGACACGTCACACGGAGCTTCAGCCTATCACTGGCTGCGGTGGGACATCGTTGCGGCCGGTGATAGGCTGAAGCTCCGTGTGACGTGCCGGGCTAAGAGGAAGTAAGAAGAATACAGCCCGGGGACCGAACACCTGTACCGGAGCTCCGGGGGCTCGTTGGCAGGTAAGAGAAAGTGTGTTTTCTTTTATTTTGCAGCTCGGACGGGATAAAATGAAAAAAGTGCGCGCCGGACTACTCCTTTAATTAAATCAATATTGCTAGTGATGATCCTTTGCCTTCTAAACAGCAGTAATTCTAGGTACACTTTGAATAAAGTCAGGAATCTTTATAGAAATATAGTCAGGTGTGTGATTAACCAGTTAAGGACTGAGGGCATACCTGTACGCCCCGAGTCCGCTCCCGTCATAGCAGGTTGGGCCCGACCTCTAACAACGGCCGGGACCCGTGGCTAACTGATCGTGGTGCCACACGCTATTAACCCTTTAGAAGCGGCGTCCAATGTTGAATCATTGATCAATTGTTTCCTATGAGAAATCATTGATGAATGTAAAAGATCATTGGGGAGCTATATCACTGCAAAAAAAAAGTGAAAAAAAAGTGAATAAAGATCATTTAACCCCTTTCCTAATAAAAGTTTAAATCACCCCCTTTTCCCATTTAAAAAAAAAAACTGTGTAAATAAAAATAAACATATGTGGTATCGTTGCATGCGTAATTGTCCGAATTATAAAAATATATTGTTAATTAAACCGCACGGTCAATGGCGTACGTGCCAAAAAATTCCAAATTCCAAAATAGTGTATTTTTGGTCACTTTTTATATCATGACAAAATAAATAAAAGGCGATCAAAATGTCCCATCAATACAAAAATGATACCGCTAAAACTTCAAATCAAAGCGCAAAAAATGATCCCTAATACCACCCAATACGCAGAAAAATAAAAAAGTTATAGGAGTCAGAAGATGACAATTTTAAACTTATAAATTTTCCTGCATGTAGTTATTTTTTCCAGAAGTACGACAAAATCAAACCTATATAAGTAGGGTATCCTTTTAATCGTATGGACCTACAGAATAAAGATAAGGTGTCATTTTTACTGAAAAATGTACTGCGTAGAAACGGAAGCCCCCAAAAGTAAAAATTGTCTCACAATTATTTTTTTTTTCCATTTCGCCGTTGATTTTTGGGTAAAAGGACTGAATTGGTGGTGCAAAAAATAAAACCATCATATGGATTTTTAGGTGCAAAATTGAAAGGGTTATGATTTGTTAAAGGTAAGGAGAAAACAAGAAAGTGCTCAGTCCTTAAGGGGTTAACCAATTATACCAAACCAGTAAAATGATAATTTTCATATATAGGTTGGAACCCAATTATTACCTGAAACAGAAACAACTGTGTTAGTGTTTTAAAGGGGTTCTCCATTGGAAAACATTTGTTTGTTTTTAGTTTGTTTGTTTGTTTTTTCAAATCAACTGTTGCCAGAAAGTTAAACAAATATGTAATTTACTTCTGTTTAAAAATCTTAACCCTTCCAGTACTTATCAGCTGCTGTATGCTCCAGAGGAAGTTGTGTAGTTTTTCCATTGTGACCACACTGCTCTCTGCTGACACCTGTCCATGTCAGGAACTGTCCAGAGCAGGAGAGGTTTGCTATGGGGATTTGCTCCTGCTCTGGACAGTTCCTGACACGTTCAGAGGGGTCAGCAGAAAGCACTGTGTTCAGACTGGAAATAACTACATGACTTCCTCTGGAACATACAGAAGCTGATAAGTAATCAATAGAGGCACTTATACTCTGCACTGCCCACGTATAATATGTATTGATGTAGCACTATGGGGTCAAATCACCTGCTGCTCGGGGATTCCAGGACTCCTTTAAGATAGAGAATGGTATATTACTTAGAAAAGGCAAGAAATGAGTGCACTCACTGGCTTCGTCCAATGCTTCTGCTTGCTTAATTCATAGAATTTCAAACAACATCACAGTTACATAGTATGCTTGAAAAAGAGACCTTCATCCATCAAGTTCAACCAAAGAATTGAAGGGAAGGGGTATGGTTAGATGAAGGGGAAGGGAAGTGATTTTTATATTTCTGCCTAAGCATTAATGTTATATTGTTCTAGGAATGTATCTAACTCTGTTTTGAAGCTTTCAATTGTTCCTACTGTGACCAGTCCCTGAGGTAGACTGTTCCATAAATTCACAGTTCTTATGGTAAAAAAGGTGTGTTGCCCCTTGAGACTAAACCTTTTTCTCTCCAAGATGGAGGGAGTGCCCGCTTGTCCTTTGAGGGCATTTAACCTGGAACAGTTGTTCCCCATATTTTTTGTAGTTCTATACTTGTACACGATGATCATATCCCCCCTTAAAGTATTATGTCCCTGTCCATCAAGTCCATTCCCCTTCTGATACATGGCTATATACAGCTGGCCATATATATATACTTAAAACCTCCACCACTCCTCTAGCGCAAAACGGACAACGATGGAGGGATGAGATTCTTCAAAGGCTTGCAATATTATAAGACGTTTTTTATTAATACTTCTAGAACAACGTGTTTCAAGGTCTGGGCCTCCCTCTTCATCAGATTCATGTTCAAGTTAAAACAGCACACAAATAAATAGGTAACAAAGCAAAACATAACATAATGCCCTCACATTTGAACCGAACGTTGTTACATGAGGTCAGTAATTAAATAAACAATGCCTAATCCTAGACATATACATAAAATCACATATATTATAGCATAACCAACATATATATAAAAAAACAAAACAGAATAAAAGATAATTATGAGGAGCAAAGACTGACATTCTCTCTGTATGTAAACATATTGATTCCTTCATGCTGTATTTTCTATAGTCTCATTGACACCATCTGAATAGAGGGATTTTAAAGGACATCTGCAGTGATATAACACTTATCCCCTATCCCCAAACGGGGCCACCTCATTGCCGTGCCGTGTGCTGGCTAATGCACATAGTGTCGACCTCACTGGGGTCGACGGTATGCCCCCTCCATACCCCCTCCGCATACAGCGGCGGGGAGGCCTAAATGTTGCATCCCCACTTCTCCCATAGAATTACATGGAGGAGGCATGTCGGCCGCGGCGTCATGCCTCCTGTGCGGGAAATCGTGGGGCGTACGAACGGTGGGACCCCCGTGATTTCCCGCACAGGACTGAGTGTTATATCCCACACAGGGATGAGTGTTATATCACTGCAGATGTCCTTTTAACCCCTTAAGGACCCAGCCCATTTTCACCTTAAGGACCCAGCCATTTTTTGCACATCTGACCACTGTCACTTTAAGCATTGATAACTCTGGGATGCTTTTACTTTTCATTCTGATTCAGAGATGGGTTTTTTCTTGACCTATTCTACTTTGTTAGTGGTAAATTTTCGCAGATACTTGAATCATTTCTTGGTGAAAAATTCCAAAATTTGATGAAATAATTGAAAATGTTGCATTTTTCTAACTTTGAAGCTCTCTGCTTGTAAGGAAAACAGACATTCCAAATAAATTATATTTTTAATCACATATATCATATGTCTACTTTTATATTTTCATCATAAAGTTGACATGTTTTTCCTTTTGGAAGACATCAGGGGGCTTCAAAGTTCAGCAGCAATTTTCCAATTTTTCACAAAATTTTCAAAATCGGAATTTTTCAGGGACCAGTTCAGTTTTGAAGTGGATTTGAAGGGCTTTCTTATATAAAAAAAAAAACATAAACGGCCCTATTATAAAAACTGCACCCCTCAAAGTATTCAAAATGACATTCAGAAAGTTTGTTAACCCTTTAGGTGTTTCACTGGAATAGCAGCAAAGTAAAGGGCATGCTGGGAGTTGTAGTTTTGCAACAGCTGGAGGCACCCTGGTTGGGAAACACTGATATACACCATACATATGCACACATCATACATACACCTGCCGCTGCCCCCCCCCCATCATACATTACATACACACATCACACATACACTCACACCATACATATACAACCACCCTTCCTGTCACCTGCATTCTTGGTCTCCTCACCTGAGCCGCCATGAGTGGACATCAGAGCTGTAGTACCGGCCGGTGTGAGGTGAGATTTCCGTCCTCTCCTCTCTCCCCTCCCCCCCTGCTCTGTGTTTTCCCCGTGCAAACAAGCAACCTCCCCGTGGTGGATTAGGTCCTGTCTAGACAGAGCAGGGGAGGGGGAGGGATAGAGCTGTGTGCGGGGGATGGAGCTGTGCACGGAGCTGTCAACATCCTCTCTCTCACCCTGCTGTGTCTTCTGAGCTGCGTCCATCCTCCGGGAGGGGAGATAAGGGGGCTCTGCAGTCAGCTGGAGGCCGCCGCCCCCTCCATACACTCAGAGCTGGTGTGAGGTGCAGCCATCGGCTCCTGCGCCTCACACCGACATTAAAGAAAAATAAGGGGGAAGTCTGTCTGTCCATGCTAGCCCGATACAGGGCTAAATCTATAAACAATTCACCTGCCCGGCGCCCAAAACTACTTGTCCCGGGCGTCGGGTTATAGGATTTCCACATCCCTGTAAATGAAAAAAAAATGTTTCACTAAAGTGCAGTTTTTTCCCCAAATTTACAATTTTTACAAAGGGTAATAGGAGAAAATGCCCCCCAAAATTTGTAACCCCATCTCTTCTGAGTATGGAAATACACTATCTTGGGAAGTAAAATGCTCTGCGGGCGAACTACAATGCTCAGAATAGGAGGAGTCACATTTGGCTTTAGGAAAGCAAATTTTGCTGAAATGGTTTTTGGTGGACATGTCGCGTTTAGGAAGCCCCTATGGTGCCAGAACAGGAAAAAAAATAACACATTGCATACTATTTTGGAAACTACACCCCTCAAGGAACGTAACAAGGGGTACAGGGAGCCTTAACACCCCACAGGTGTTTGACGACTGTTAAAGTTGGATGTGTAAATGAAAAAAATATTTTTTTTTCACTAAAATGCAGTTTTCCCCCCAAATTTTACATTTTTACAAGGGGTAATAGAAGAAATGGGGTTACAAATTTTGGGGGTCATTTTCTCCTGAGTATAGAAATACCCCATGTATAGATGTCAAGTGCTCTGCTGGCGCACTACAATGCTCAGAAGAGGAGGAGCACCATTGAGCTTTTGGAAAGAAAGTTGTTTGGAATGGAAGTCGGGGGCCATGTGCGTTTACAAAGCCCCCCCGTGGTGCCAGAACAGTGGACCCCCCCATGTGTGACCCCATTTTGGAAACTACACCCCTCACAGAATTTAATAAGGGGTGCAGTGAGTATTTACACCCCACTGGTGTTTGACAGATCTTTGGAACAGTGGGCTGTGCAAATGAAAAATTACATTCATCATGAGAAATTGCGTTACAAATTTTGGAGGTCTTTTTTTGCTTTTACTGCTTGTGAAAACAAAGTGTGGGGCAACACCAGCATGTTAGTGTAAAAAATTTTTTTTTTTTTTACACTAACAGGCTGGTGTAGCACCCAACTTTTCCTTTTCATAAAGGGTAAAAGGAGAAAAAGCCCCGCAAAATATGTAGTCCAATCTCTCTCGAGTACGGAAATACCCCATATGTGGCCCTAAACTATTTCCTTGAAATACGACAGGGCTCCGAAGTGAGAGAGCGCCATGCGCATTTGAGGACTACATATGGATTGCATAGGGGTGGACATAGGGGTAGTCTACGCCATTGATTCCCAAACAGGGTGCCTCCAGCTGTTGCTAAACTCCCAGCATTTTTTCATTTTTATTGCGGGGTCAGTGTAATGGGGTGTATATGTAGTGTTTTACCCTTTATTATGTGTTAGTGTAGTTTAGTGTTTTTAGGGTACATTCACACTGGCGGGCATTTACGGTGAGTTTACCGCTAGCAGCCCAAACTTGAAGCAGAAAACTCACTGTTAACCTGCCCGTGTGAATGTATCCTGTACATTCACATGGAGGACAAACCTCCAGCTGTTTCAAAACTACAACTCCCAGCATATACTGGCAGACCGTGCATGCTTGGAGTTGTACTTTTGCAACAGCTGGAGGCACACTGGCTGGAAAACCTTCAGTTACCTCCAGCTGTTGCAAGTTATTTAACAGCTTCAGGTACGCAACTACAACTCCCAGCATGCCAAGACAGCTGTTTGCAGCTGTTTGGGCATCCTGGGATTTGCAGTTTTGCAACATCTGGAGGGCTACAGTTTAGAGGCCACTTTACAGTGATCTCCAAACTGCAGCCCTCCAGCTGTTGCAAAACTACAAATCACAGCATGTCCACACAGCAAACAGCTACAATCAACAACCTTTAGGGGTCACCCTAAACTATAAATCACCCCCTAAAAATAACTTTTATTAGTATTTCATATTAAGATTCTTAACTAAATGTAAAAATCCAGACTGTGTACCTAGTTCAAATAGCACATCCTAGGAGATGCTACAGTTCTCTTTTTTTGCAATAAGTGTGATTGCTCTGGATGTGCTTTGTTATTAGGACATAGGTCTGATATTAAAATCAATCTCAAATAGCCCCTCCCTCCCGAAGTTTCATCAGGCCATTAGCCGATTCCCTTGAGAAAGTCAGCTTAAGGTCCTTAAGTACCAGGGACCGAAGGCGTACCTGTACGCCCTGCGTCCCTTTGTGGTTAAGGGGTTTTCCGGTGGAGAACATTTTTTTTTTCTTGTCCACAGTGCTCTCTGCTGAAACCTGATGCCTGTATCAGGATTTGTCCAGAGTAGCATAGGTTTGCAATGGGGATTTTCTCCTGCTCTGGACAGTTCCTGATACGGACATCAGGTGTCAGCAGAGAGCACTGTGGACAAGACAAAAAAGAAATAAAAAAAAATACAGAATTTCCTCTATAGCATACAGCTGCTAAAAAATACAGGGGGGGGGGGGAATGGCTTGACGCTGAAGAAGATGGCTGCCTAGTTTTGGAGCTCCGCACCTCGTGGCCAGTGAATTTGCCTAAACAAGAGCTTTTTAGGGGGGAGTGAGGCGACGTAAGAAGGTCCCGCTTGCCGGTCTCGCCCCTCATCTTGCCTCCAGGGGGATCGTGCGCTACCTGCGAACTCCCCCCTCCTCAGCACCGGCTTCCCCACTTGCAACCACGGCCTCCACTTGCTGTCTTCGGTCGCGCTCTGTGGGGCCTGTGCCTACCACGCTGCCGTGCCGGGACCACTCCCTTTGTGATCGGGGGGGGGGGGGGGGGCTCTGCCTCACTGCTTACTGCTGCCTACCTTGTCCCCAGGTTCCGGGGCGAAGCCTGGTGAGGTGCTGCTCACGTCACCAACCTCCTCTTCAGCTGTGGTGCAACTTCTGCAGGCCCCGGCTTCCCGTCACACTGCTGCCGGAGCTGTTGTGAGCGAAGTGTCAGCGTGCTCCCTGGACAGAATAGCCTCAGCTGCAAGGTCAGTCTCTGCCCCGGCCCTTTCTGTAGCCTTAGGGGAGCTCTGCCCTTCAGGGGTCCCACATGCCGGCCTACTGGGCCCCCCGCTTTTGAACGCTCTCCATAGGCCTCTCTTAAAGGGCCAGTGCCACCTGCTACACTCTGCTGGGAGAGATAAAGGGTCTCCTGATACAGCTTGGACTCTGCCTGGGGACTTTCCTACATCGCCACGGTCTGTGTCTGCACGGGGGCGCAATGGGGGAATCCTCTGGGGTCCTACCTTAGGCCCCTCCTCTACTGTTGGGTGCCCTAGGAACCTTAAATTGCCTGCTGATTCTGTTGCCTGGGATGGAGGATCTGATGTTGCCCTGACCTGCTCTGGGGTACCTGCTTCTGGGTCGCTACCACTGGACTTCATTCAGTTACTCTCTCATCTCCCCTCTAGGGAAGACTTCAGAGCCCTCATTATGGAAGTCAAGGAGGCTTGTCGGGCAGAGATCTCTGTGATGTGCCAGGACCTCCAGCAAATCTGTAACAGGGTTAATCTGACTTTAGATGCGTACCAAAAAAAGCCTTGGACTTCGTAACAAAGTGCTAAAGAGAGCTTCACTGAACATGCAGGTCAGCTAAGGACTGCTCTCAGGCAATGAAACAGGGGCTAAAAAATCACTACCTATGAGGCCCTGAAGGACATAAAGGGGTATTCTGCCCCTAGGAACTAGGGATCGACCGATTATCTGTTTGGCCGATCATCACGATTTTGGGCATTATCGGTATCAGCAATTACCTTGCCGATAAGCCGATAATGCACCGCCCGCACCACGACCGCCCCCCCCCCCCGACCCGCCGCACCGCGAGCGCCCCCCCCCGACCCGCCGCACCGCGTCGCACCCCCCACCGCACCGCCCCGGCCCCATTGCCTCCCCCATCCCGGGTTTTATAATTACCTGTTCCCGGGGCCCACGCTACTTCTGGCTCCTGCTGCGTCCTGCGTTACGCTATGCGCTATGACGAGTGACGTGACGTGCGCGACGTGACGTCACCGTCAGTGCGCACAGTGACAGCTCAGGAGGACGCCACCGGAGCCAGATGTAGAGTGGACCCCGGGAACAGGTAATTATAAAACCGGGGATGGGGGAGGCAATGGGGACAGGGCGGTGGGGTGGGGGGTGCGGCGGGTCGGGGGGGGGGAGCGGTGGCGGTGATGGGACTCAGGACCCCCGGACAGGCAGGGGGAGAAAAGCGGGTGACGGCGGCGGCCTATGGCACCGCAGAAGCCACTGCAGTGCATTGATTGATTGCTTTAAATCAACGATCTGCAGCGGTGTCGCGGGGGGATAAATAGCCGATAACTTATACCAGAATATCAGTATAAGTTATCGGCTATCGGCCCTAACCTCCACCGATTATCGGTATCAGCCCTAAAAAAACGATATCGGTCGATCCCTACTAGGAACATAGCCTAAAATAAGGGGGTCTGGCCGCTGGGACCCCGCGCAATTTCTGGGATGGCACCACAGTGTTCTGAACGTGGAAACCCCAAGCTCTGGCGGTGACCTGCTGAACAAACTTCAGATACCAAGCATTATTTATATCCATTTATATATCATCTATGTCCACCCCCCAAATACACCATTTCAAATAATGTGAAGTTCTTATATCTTGATTCCTGCTGCTAGCCCAGGCTTCTCTGTGAGCCTCAGCTTTGCCTCTGCTGCCACCTACTGACCGCATCAGGCATCTCCCTCTATGTACTGTAACTTTCCCACAATGTCTCCCACACACTTCAGCGTTTACTTCCTACAGCAATTAACCCAGATATGTCACTCCTCATTAACCCAGTTTCCTTATATGAGTACATAGTTGAGACACTGATCTACTTATGCCTATCATAATTAAAGAATGTCAACATTGTAAAAGTTTATTGCTCCCTTCCAGCACTTGATGTATGTAACCGGCCCCCCATACACACCCCGGCCACGCTCCCTTCTGCTTAGCAATTTGTCACGATTGTAACCTTACTATAGGCTACACACAGCCCATTAAAATCAATGGGGAATTTAAGCTAAGAATTTTTCCCAGACATCTGGATAACCCTGCCAGGTTACACCCCCCCCCCCCCTGAAATGTGGGTGCACTAGAGGGCTCAGAAGGAGCGACAGTGGGATTTTGGAGAGGTGAGTTTTTCTGAAATGGTTTTTGGGGGGCAAATGTCACATTTAAGAAGCCCCTATGGTGCCAGAACAGCAAAAGAAAAAAAAAAAACACATGGCATACTATTGGAAACTACACCCCTCAAGGAACGTAACAAGGGGTATAGTGAGCCTTAACACCATACAAGTGTTTGACGACTTTTCATTAGAGTTAAATGTGTAAATGATTTTTTTCTTTTTTTTTTTTTTTTTCACTAAAATGCTAGTTTTCCCCCAAATTTAAAATTTTGTAATAGGAGAAAATGCCCCCCAAAATTTGCAACCCCATCTCTTCTGAGTATGGAAATTCCCCATGTGTGGATGTCAAGTGCTCTGCTGGTGCACTACAATGCTCAGAAGAGAAGGAGTCGCATTTGGAACGAGAATTTAGCTGAAATGGTTTTTGGGGGCATGTCGCTTTTAGGAAGCCCCTATGGTGCCAGGACAGCAAAAAAAAAAAAAAAAACACATGGGATACTATTTTGGAAACTACACCCCTCAAGGAATGTAACAAGGGGTACAGTGAGCCTTAACACCTCACAATTGTTTGACGACTTTTTGTTAAAGTTGGATGTGTACATGAAATTTTTTTTTCACTAAAATGCTGTTTTTTCCCAAAATTTTACACTTTTACAAGGGGTAATAGGAGAAAATGACCCCCAAAATTTGTAACCCCATTGATTCTGAGTATGGAAATACCCCATGTGTGGACATCAAGTGCTCTGCTGGCTCACTACAATGCTCAGAAGAGGAGGAGCGCCATTTAGATTTTGGAGAGAGAATTTGTTTGGAATGGAATTCAGGGGCCATGTGCGTTTACAAAGCCCCCCGTGGTGCCAGAACAGTGGACCCCCCCACATGTGATGCCATTTTGGAAACTACACCCCTCACAGAATTTAATAAGGGGTGCAGTGAGTATTTACACCCCACTGGCGTTTGACAGATCTTTGGAACAGTGGGCTGTGCAAATGAAAAATAAAATTTTTCATTTTCACGGACGACTGTTCCAAAAATCTGTCAGACACTTGTGGGGCGTAATTGCTCACTGTACCCCTTATTACATTACATGAGGGGTGTAGTTTCCAAAAAGGGGTCACGTGGGGGGGGGGGGGTCCATTGTTCTGGCACTATAGGGGCTTTGTAAACACACGTGGCCTTCAATTCCAGCCAAATTTTCTCTTCAAATGCCCAATGGTGCTCCTTTTCTTCTGAGGATTGTAGTTCGTGTGCAGAGCACTTTACATCCACATATGGGGTATGTTTTGGGGGAATTTGTTTCCTATTTTCCCTTGTGAAAATGAAAAATGTAGGGTAACACCAGCATTTTAGTAAAAAATAAATAAAAAAAAAGGTTTTTTTTTTTCATTTTCCCATCCAACTTTAATGAAAATTCTTCAAACACCTGTGTAGTGTTAAGGCTCATTATACCCCCTTGTTACATTCCCTGAGGGGTGTAGTTTCCAAAATGGGGTCACATGTGGGTATTTTTTTTTTTTGCGTTTGTCAGAACCGCTGTAAAATCAGCCACCCTTTTGCAAATCACCTATTTAGGCCTCAAATGTACATAGTGCGCTCTCAGTCCTGAGCCTTGTTGTGCGTCCGCATTATGTACGTGCACATATGGGGTATTTCCGTACTCAGGACAAATTGCGTTACAAATTTTGGTGGTCTTTTTTTCCTTGTGAAAATAAAAAGTATGGGGAAACACCAGCATGTTAGTGTAAATTTGTTTTTTACATTAACAGGCTGGTGTAGCCCCCAACTTTTCCTTTTCATAAGGGGTAAAAGGAGAAAAAGCCCTCCAAAATTTGTAGACAATTTCTCCCGAGTACGGAAATATCCCATATGTGGCCCTAAACTGTTTCCTTGGAATACGACAGGGCTCTGAAGTGAGAGAGCGCCATGAGCATTTGAGGACTAAATTAGAGATTGCATAGGGCTGGACATAGGGGTAATCTACACCATTGATTCCCAAACATTGTGCCTCCAGCTGTTGATAAACTCCCAGCATGCCTGGACAGTCAGTGGCTGTCCGGAAATGCTGGGTGTTGTTGTTTTGCAACAGCTGGAGACTCCATTTTGGAAACACTGCCGTACGATACATTTTCATTTTTATTGGGGGGACAGTGTAAGGGGTTGTATATGTAGTGTTTTACCCTTTATTTTGTGTTAGTGTAGTGTAGTGTTTTTAGGGTACATTCGCACTGGCGGGTTTACAGTGAATTTCCTGCTTGGAGTTTGCACTGCGGCGAAAAATATACCGCAGTTCAAACTTCAAGGAAGCTTACTGTAAACCTGCCGTGTGAATGTAACCTGTACATTCACATGGGGGGAGCAAACCTCCAGCTGTTTCAAAACTACAACTCCCAGCATGTGCTGACAGACCGTGCATGCTGGGAGATGTACTTTTGCAACAGCTGGAGGCACACTGGTTGGAAAACCTTCAGTTAGGTTCTGTTACCTAACTCTGTATTTTCCAAACAGTGTGCCTCCAGCTGTTGCAAAACTACAACTCCCAGCATGTACTGATCGCCGAAGGGCATGCTGGGAGATGTAGTTATGCAACAGCTGGAGGTACGCAGCTACAACTCCCAGCATGCCGAGACAGCTGTTTGGACATTCTGGGATTTGCAGTTTTGCAACATCTGGAGGGCTACAGTCTAGAGACCACTGCACAGTGATCTCCAAACTGCAGCCCTTCAGCTGTTGCAAAGCTACAAATCCCAGCATGCCCAAACAGCTGAGAATTATAGTTTTGCAACATCTGGAGGGCTACAGTTTAGAGACCACTTTATAGTGGTCTCAAACTGTAGCCCTCCAGATGTTGTTAGGCAACTCACCGGCTTCCGTAGGATCCAGGGAGCTGCAGTCCCCTTCTGCCACCGGTCGCCACCCGCTGCTGCCGCCGAAGGGTAAGTGGTCTTCGGCCCTGATCCTCGTCTGTTTCCCCGTTCTGCCCGGCCTACTGTGGGTGGGCAGAATGGGAAACCGCCCCCGATCTGCTATTGGCCGTTGCTTGTGAATGACCAATAGTAGGGATAGGAGGGGTGGCACCCCTGCCACCTCACTCCTATCCTTTCAGGGGGATCGTGGGTGTCTTGAACAACCCCGATCCCCCTTATTTTCCGGGTCACCGGAGACCCATATAACCCGGAATCGCTGCAAATCACCGTTGTGATATCTGATGACTCCCCACCTCCCGGGCATTTGCACGGGGTTCCTGCTGATCGATATCAGCAGTCACACAGGTACGCCCTGGGTCCTTAAGTACAGGGCGTCAGGGCGTACCTGTATGCCCTGGGTCCTTAAAGGGGTACTCCGGTATTCAACGTGTTTTCCCGTTTTTGACTTAACCTATTTGTTTTGTTTCATTTATATTCTTGTTGTTTAGACTACTCTATTTCTGTTCTTTGTTGTCTTTTTATCCCCAACTTTGTTTTCCTATCTTTGCTTCTATTTCCTGTTTCTTGCTGTGCTGAAAACTACAAATCCCAGCATGCCACATGCCTTATGGTTTGGGGCGGCTCCTTTTTTTAATTAATTTTTTTGTTCCGTCCTTTACCCACCCTACTATTTTCCCATGTCGGCCCCCTTATACACAGCACACTAATATAATCAGCCCTGGTTGGGATACACTGGCATACACACAAAAGGGACTACAACTCCCAGCATGTGTCATTCAGGAGTCTTCAGTCTGTGGTATAGCACCAGCATGCTGCCTCTGTAGTCTCCTGGGGATTGTAGTTCACCACACCTCTATAGGGCATACACCAGTGTTTCTCAACCTGGGTGCCTCCAGGTGTTGAAAAATACTACTACCAGCATGCCCGGACAGCCAAAAACTGTACGGGCATGCTGGGAGTTGTAGTTTTGATATAGCTGAAGACACCCTGGTTGGGAAACAATGCATTTTGTTTGTAATATACTGAATTGGCTAGAACAGTGTTTCCCAACCAGTGTGCCTCCAGCTGTTGCAAAACTACAACTCCCAGCATGCCTGAAGGCTGTCAGGGCATGCTGGGAGTTGTAGTTTTGCAACAGCCGGAAGCACACTGGTTTGTTAACACTAGCATACACACATAACAGGGACTATAACTCCCAGCATGTGTCATTCAGGAGTCCCCCCCCCCCCCATTCACACATAGAAATCATCCCCAGTCCGAGATTTATTCCCCTGCAGTCTATACATCCCCAGCCTGTGCACTTTGTTATCCCCCCTTCTCTGTCTTCTTTCAGTGCAGACCTGGTTCCTCAGAAGACAGAGCAGGGGGATTGGAGATGAGGAGCTGTGTATGTCCTCTCTCTCCTGCTGCTCTAGTTTTTTTTCTCTCATGCAGAACTGTGTCCTCTGGGAGGGGGAGATGAGGGGGCGTGGCTTCTTTCTCTCATTAGAACCAAAAGAACATGTACAAAAAAATCTCTAATAATGTATACAAATATACAATAGCCCAAGTACCTAGATGGTAGCCAAATATCTACTACAGTGTGCTGCCTGTATGTTATGCAGAAAAAGTATATCTATAATGCCCTACAGTGGGGATATATAGTAAATAATCATAAATTCTAAAACAAATATCTATCATAAAGTACAGAAATTGGGCTTGCTCGTTGTGATTAACTATAATATAGCCATAATGGATGTAAGCTCCATAACTACTGCAAAAACTACAAAGAAAAACAAAGGAGCTATTCAAAAAAACTAAGTATAATGCAAAATATCTTTATTGGTATATCAGGTAGCATTTAAAAACCATTAAAATACATAACAGGAGGAAATCGACAAAAAGACAGCATGCCCGGGACTAATGGGTCGTCAGAGCAAAAACAGTGCATATAGAGTACATACATAAAGGTATATAGACAATTGATGGAAGTATCTACCATATATTTATATAAAGTGCTGGTGCGTCTATTCAAAGAGCATAACTGTTATCAGGCACTTCCACAAGTTTGGTAACATACCAGTAAAAGTAGGCACAAAGTACAACAAGTCCCAGGATCCCCCGGACGAAGGTCAGGAGACCGAAACACGTGTAGGGGTGGCGGCATCCTGTGACTTGTTGTACTTTGTTCCTACTCTTACTGGTATGTTACCAAACTTGTGGAAGTGCCTGCTAACAGTTATGCTCTTTGAATAGATGCACCAGCACTTTATATAAATATATGGTAGATACTTCCATTAATTGTCTATATACCTTTATGTATATACTCTATATGCACT
Organism: Hyla sarda; assembly: GCF_029499605.1. Classification (NCBI taxonomy): domain Eukaryota; kingdom Metazoa; phylum Chordata; class Amphibia; order Anura; family Hylidae; genus Hyla; species Hyla sarda. The sequence continues at coordinate 269,317,417 of NC_079189.1, read as the reverse complement.
GTTTTTGCTCTGACCACCCATTAGTCCCGGGTATGCTGTCTTTTTGTCGATTTCCTCCTTTTATGTATTTTAATGGTTTTTAAATACTACCTAATATACCAATAAAGATATTTTGCATTATACTTTGGTTTTTTTTTTATTGCCCCTTTGTTTTTCTTTGTGGCTTCTTTCTCTCATGCAGACCTGCATCCTCTGGGAGGCAGAAATGAGGGAGCGTGGCTTCTTTCTCTCGAGCAGACCTCCGTCCTCCGGGAGGGGGAGATGAGGGTGTGTGGCTTATTTCTTTCATGAAGACCTGCATCCTCCGGGAGGGGGAGATTAGGAGGTGTGGCTTCTTTTTCTCAAGCAGACCTGCATCCTACGGGAGGGGGAAATGAGGGGACGTGGCTTCTTTCTCTCATGCAAACCTCCGTCCTCCTGAAGGGGGCGATGAGGGGGCGTGGTTTCTTTCTCTCATGCAGACCTGCGTCCTCCGGGCTCTGAAAGAACAGAGAGAAAAAAAGCCCTGACGTGTTGTCCACAGCCTAATACCACAAACAGGTAAGAAAAAGACACATGCTACACAAACATATACCGTATATACTCGAGTATAAGCCGACCCGAGTATAAGCCGAGACCCCTAATTTCAACCCAAAATCCCAGGAAAAGTTATTGACTCGAGTATAAGCCTAGGGTGGGAAATACATCATCCCCCCCTGTCATCATCCAGACCCGTCATTAACATCCTCATCATCATCACCGCCTGTCATCATCCAGACCCTCATCATCATCACCTGTCATCATCCCCTTGTCATCATCCCACACCCCCCCTTCATCATCCCCTTGTCATCATCCCCTTGTAATCATCCCACACCCCCCCTTCATCATCCCCTTGTAATCATCTTACACCCCCCCCCTTCATCATCCCCTTGTCATCATCCCCACCCCCTTCATCATCCCACACCCCCCTTCATCATCCTCTTGTCATCATCCCACACCCCCCCTTCATCATCCTCTTGTCATCATCCGCCCTCAGTGGTCTTCAACCTGCGGACCTCCAGAGGTTTCAAAACTACAACTCCCAACAAGCCCGGGCAGCCATCGGCTTTGCTGGGAGTTGTAGTTTTGAAACCTCCGGAGGTCCGCAGGTTGAAGACCACTGCGGCCTTCGACATCATCCAGCCCCCTCTCACCCCCTTTAGTTCTGTACAGTACTCGCCTCCGTTCGGCGCTGGTCCGGTGCTGCAGGGCTGTCTGGTGAGGAGGTGGTCCGGTGGGATAGTGGTTCCGGGCTGCTATCTTCACTGGGGAGGCCTCTTCTAAGCGCTTCGGGCCCGGCCCCAGAATAGTCACGTTGCCTTGACAACGACGCAGAGGTACGTTCATTGCCAACGTACTTCTGCGTCATCGTCCAGGCAACGCCTCTATTCCGGGCCCGAAGTGCGGAGAAGAGGCGTTGCCTGGACGATGACGCAGAAGTACGTTGGCAATGAACGTACCTCTGCGTCGTTGTCAAGGCAACGTGACTATTCTGGGGCCGGGCCCGAAGCGCTTAGAAGAGGCCTCCCCGGTGAAGATAGCAGCCCGGAACCACTATCCCACCGGACGACCTCCTCTCCGGACAGCCCCGCAGCACCGGACCAGCGCCGAGCGGAGGCGAGTACTGTACAGAACTAAAGGGGGTGAGAGGGGGCTGGATGATGTCGAAGGCCGCAGTGGTCTTCAACCTGCGGACCTCCAGAGGTTTCAAAACTACAACTCCCAGCAAGCCCGGACAGCCGATGGCTGCCCGGGCTTGCTGGGAGTTGTAGTTTTGAAACCTCTGGAGGTCCGCAGGTTGAAGACCACTGCGGGTGGAGAGTTCACTCGAGTATAAGCCGAGGGGGTTGTTTTCAGCACGAAAAATCGTGCTGAAAAACTCGGCTTATACTCGAGTATGTACGGTAATACATGTCAATTGCAAAAAACATGAACGTTAAAAGAAGAAGCAATATAGCTAAAAATCTTAACCACCGGAGAACCCCTTTAACTGGTTAAAGCATGCGATGCTCCTTTAAACTCACCAGGGGCAAGTAACAGGTGTGGGCAATATAAAAATCACACCTGAAAGCAGATAAAAGGAGAGAAGTTTACTTAGTCTTTGGATTGTGTGTCTGTGTGTGCCACACAAAGCATGAGAAGAGAGAACTGTCTGAGGACTTGAGAACCAAAATTGTGGAAAAATATCAACAATCTCAAGGTTACAAGTCCATCTCCAGAGATCTAGATGTGCCTTTTTCCACAGTGCGCAACATTACCAAGAAGTTTGCAACCCATGGCATTGTAACTAATCTCCCTGGGCATGGACAGAAGAGAAAAATTTATGAAAGGTGTCAACGCAGGATAGTCCGGATGGTGGATAAGCAGCCCCAAACAAGTTACAAAGATATTCAAGCTGTCCTGCAGGCTCAAGGAGCATCAGTGTCAGAGCAAACAATCCGTCGACATTTAAATGAGATTAAACGCTATGGGAGGAGGCCCAGGAGGACCCCACTGCTGATACAGAGGCATAAAAATGCAAGACTACATTTTGCCAAAATGAACTTGAGTAAGCCAAAATCCTTCTGGGAATACGTCTTGTGGACGCATGAGACCAAGATAGAGCTTTTTGTTAAATCACATCATTTTACTGTTTACCGAAAATGGAATGTGGCCTACAAAGAAAAGAACACAGTACCTACAGTGAAATATGGTGGAGGTTCAATGATGTTTTGGGATTGTTTTGCTTGATCTGGCACTGGGTGCTTTGAATGTGTGCAGGGCCTCAGGAAATCTGAGGATTGCCAACGGATTTTGGGTCTCCATGTACAGCCCAGTGTCAGAAAGCTGGGTTTGTGTCCGAGATCTTTGGTCTTCCAGTAGGACAATGACCCCAAACATACGTCAAAAGACACCCAGAAATGGATGGCAACGAGGCGCTGGAGAGTTCTGAAGTGGCCAGCAATGAGCCTTGATCTAAATCCCATTGAACACCTGTGGAGAGATCTTAAAATTGCTGTTGGGAAAAGGCGCCCTTCCAATAAGAGAGACCTGGAGCAGTTTGCAAAGGAAGAGTGGTCCAACATTCCAGCTGAGAGGTGTAAGAAGCTTATTGATGATTATAGGAAGCGACTGATTTCAGTTATTTCTTCCAAAGGGTGTGCAACCAAATATTAAGATAAGGGTGCCAATAATTTTGTCCAAACCATTTTTGGGGTTTGGTGTGACATTATGTCCAATTAGCTTTTTTTCCTCCCTTTTTTGGTTTAGTTCCAATACACACAAAGGGAATAAACATGTGTAAAGCAAAACATGTGTTACTGCAATCCTTTTCTCTGAGAAATACTTAATTTTCTTGAAAAATTTCGCGGGTGCCAACATTTACGGCCATGACTGTACGTTTGACAGGTGTTCTGGCCCTACCTCAGCTACACTCTTTTTAGCTTACAGTCCCACTGCACTCCTTCTCTGAACATGTCACCTCCTCTGTACCTGATTTCCACATCTTGTCCACCACTAAATCTTTGTGATCAATCTCCTCCTTATTGTCCTTGCCACTCCTCTCTGCATGAGCTTCTGAAGTCTGATCATGGGCTTCTTGCTCCCCATCAGCATATCAACCTTGATACCTTGCAGTATTCCCACCATATTTATCACCACCAATCCCACTAGTGTTCTGCTTGGCCACTGTTTCCACCTCCTCTCCAAGAAAGTGAAATCTTTTGCATCTGGCTGTTGCTGCTATCTGTACTGGTGCTGGTACTGCCACCACAATTCTTACTGGAAGAAGATATGGCAGGGATGCTTTGTCCTCTATCCTGTCTAATAATTTCCCAGACATATTTATGTAATTGAAAAAGATTTGGAGTTTTTGTATGTTTTTTGGGGTGATTTGTCACTCACTTACTAGTCAACTTTCACTCTTAATGCTAGAAATGCATATTTATGTTAAACCCAGCTACAAATGCTAAATATTAAACCCAGAAAATACAGGTAACTCAGCCTGAAAAGGATATTCTGTGTTCACAGATGTTAAACCCAGCTACAAATGCTAAATGTTAAACCCAGAAAATACAAGTAACTTAGCCTGAAAAGGATATTCTGTGTTTACTCTTAATGCTTTTAAATGCATAGTTATGTTTACCCCGGGTAGAAATACTATATGTTAAACCCAGCTACAAATGCTAAATATTAAACCCAGAAAATACAGGTAACTCAGCCTGAAAAGGATATTCTGTGTTCACAGATGTTAAACCCAGCTACAAATGCTAAATGTTAAACCCAGAAAATACAAGTAACTCAGCCTGAAAAGGATATTCTGTGTTTACTCTTAATGCTTTTAAATGCATAGTTAGGTTTACCCCGGGTAGAAATACTATATGTTCGATTAAAACCAGAAAATACAAGTAACTTGGCGTTAAATGGCTATGCTGTGTTAATTCTCAACACTTATAACTGCAAAGGTATTGGTTTGTCCTCGCTACACTTTACCCACTGGCATGTGTGTAGTTTGACATACAGATAAACCGCCCTATTCTTCAATAGACTAGACTGTATGGTGAAGTCAATAGATTTATTAAATCATAGGAAATATATGCGCGAAGAAACCAGAAAACAGTAGAGCAGAAAGCATGAATTAACACTTTTTCATTTACGACTAACATATAAGCATAATACAAGATGGCTGAAACATAACATGTAATAACATAGATGACATGTGGAGAGCTGTTCTGCTGGCACAACTTAAGACAATGAAGCTACTGCTTCTAAACATAAGAGTCTGTGTAGCAGGTGGCAGCTGTGGCTGAGAATAACTCTGAGGCCAAAAGCTTACCAGCGATGCTGCCACATTGGACAATGGAGGATACAGTCTTTCCCTTCTTAAGACAGTCTGTGAATTGGGTTCTTTTTCCCAGAATGCTTCACTTCACTGAGGAGGGATAGAAGAAGCAGAGGGACAAAACACAGACAGGCTAAGTAGCCAGCAGATGGAGTGCCTATGTAAGTTAACACATTTCACAGTACATAAAGATGCTGGAAGCATAACAGGTATTTTACACAGCTTTGCAGGTGACAGGAGAGCCAAGTCTGGCAATGTTTGAAAGTTCAGCAAGCTGCTGTCACCCCAAAGTTCTGAGCAAGATTGAGTTCACTGGTCTTGGCCTGCTAATCTGAAGTCTCAATCCTGTGAGACTGTGAAATCAGAGGTTGAGTTGGAGGAGGGAAGGCTTGTTTGTGCCTGTGTATTACTCCTGTAAGACTATATTCTCTGGGACTAACGAGAGGGAATGAAAACCCCAGGGAGGCATAGCAACAGTAGCATTGGTAACACATGTGCGCAAATGCTGTAGCTGTATTATTATTATTAGGGGTAGAGTCTATGATGGCCTGACCACTCCCTAAAACCAAAACACAAGTCATGTAATTTTTTAGGACCGTGGAGTTACTTTGTAGATTTGTCCTAGACTATAGTGATGAAAGGGGCATGCTGTGTGCCCCGAAATCAGAAGCAGAGAAAGGGGAAGATCTCAGTACACCTGAGAGAGATGCTCCCTTTTGCCACAAAATGGAATAGAGGGCTACATAACCATGAGATTTCTGTAGTGAAATATTTTCTGAAATTCTGGGACAGGATGCAGACATTGGCTCTTATTTACTAAGAGTGGAGTTTTTTTTTTGTAGGTTTTAATTCCCTACAATTTATTTTCCACTGTATTTACTAAGGTTTCCCTACATTTTCCACTTTACCTACATTTTGCTTTTTTTTTTCCACATGCTCTGATCTGTAGGGTTTTCCTCAGCTCAAATCCACCACATTTTATGTGGAAACCTTAGTAAATATGTTGAGTTTTTGTGAAAATGTCAGAAACACGCCCCTTTTCGGAGTCCACGCTACCTTTTCCCGGCGGCCACTCCCCTTTTTTGTTTTTTTCTTAGCAAAATGGAGAGTTAGTCGGAGTTTTTTCAATTTTGGCACATAATGTTGCGCAGACAGAATTTCTGGCGCAATGCGGCAGAATCTGGCGCACAACCCGACAAAACCTGTTGGGTTTGCAATAGTAAATGAGGGCCATTGACTGGGTTGGTACATGGCAACCTTATAGCAGCACAGTCTAAACAGAATAATTGGTATGATCGCATTTCTATGTAACTGGTCTATTAAGTGGGACAGAAGGTAATGGTTCTGAACCGCATCAGACAGAATGTTTCAAGCTTCCTGGGAGGGTCCTTTCTATGTTGCAGCATCTAGCCACCACATATGTAGTAGCACTTGAGGAGAAAGGTCCGTGTAAGAGACCACACCTAATCAATTTGTTAAAGGCATATTATGATCCTGAGGAGTTTGTATTCACTGTCTACAGTTCACCAGAGAAAGGGCTAGCAGTGATCCTTTACTGGACCTAGTAGGGGAAGCTAAGAGCCATGTGATGAACAGCTCACGGGTGAAAAGAAGAGGCAGCTATATCAGTTACTAGTTAGACCCCTTCAGTGCTACCTTTACTGGGTAGCCAGGGCAAACTACTACAGCTATCCACCATGTAGATACTGGGGACCAACCACCATCAAGACAGGTAGCCTATCTGGCATCCCCAGTGGTAAAGGCCTATATTCAGATGGAAATTGAAGACCTGTTTGGGCTGGTGGTAATTTAATGGGTCAAAAAGCCCCTGGGCCTCCCCTGTAGTGCTGGTTCCTAAAAAAAAAAAAGATAAATCTATCAGGTTTTGTATGGATTACCGAAGGTTGAATGCAGTGGCTACCTTTTGATGCTTACCCCGTGCCCAGAATAGATGAAGTGCTTGATCAGCTATTAGGTTCCCAGTACTTGACTATCATGGATTTAAGTTGAGGGTCCTGACAGATCCCTATGACCTAAGAGATCCAAGAATGGTCAGTCTTTATCACCCCCTTTGGTGGTGATAAAGACCTCCTCTTTTTATCAAATGTGCTTCCGTATATTAAAAACACAACTCACTCTGAGAACTCTTTGGGAACAGGTCCAGAGTTTTTCCTGCTGAGAGAGAGTTTTATACCAACTTCTTGTCTGGTGTATATTTTCTTATGATGTCACTCAGCAGTATATAGCAGCAGTCACTCACATTTTAATGCCTCACCTCAAACCATCCTTGACATGGGTATTGTAGAGTTTTATTGGGGCATTTATTCTAACCTTTTGAGCCCAAGGTTGGACACAAAAGACCTGTAGCCAAATCGTAAAAAAAAAAATAAAAAAAAAATAAAACAGGCCATAAAAACTAAGGGTGAGATGAGAATCCCAGACTTGGAGACTTTTGAGGTGATTCGGAGGTCAGTCACCTAGGCCTTGATAGAGAATTATCTCAGGTATCGATCTCAGGTGTGGCTCCAAATTAGCAAGACCTATCAGGAGTTACACTGAATGACCACACATACACAAGGGTGTGAATCAGCAATGCTCTAGCTTTATTAGGAAGCAAGTATTTTTATATGAATTAGAAACAAAGGGGCAACCTTTTGCCCAGATACAGAAGTGTAGCCAAGCAAACGCTTGTGCTAAAAGTATCAATAAAAAAATACCACAAACAGTTCTGCAAAGATGTGTGTTCCGGAACACTGGACTCTGTTAGACACCACATCCTGGAACATACATGGGTTCCTTATTTATTACTTTTAATCTAAGCAAAAACAGCAAGTTCAAGCAAAGGCCAGCACAGATGCTATAATTTTGAGTATTTTTGAAGAGTTTACTTATTTTAACGAGTTGATTTCCTTATCATTTTCCCTCCTTTGATCACAGATCATCAATTTTCTCCCTAACACCCCTTATGCTATATCCCAAGATACTGGATCTCAACATGCTGTTGGCAGAAAATTTTCACTATTCATATAAAGGAGGGGGAGGAAATTTGATCTAGTGATCAGTCATTCTCGGTCCTGTGACAAGCTGAATTTTAGAGAATTCAAATTAATTGTTTCTGGCTTTTAGTTATTTAACTCCTCTGGTAACACAGAAGATCTTGATTACACAATATGGGAAACAATAGAAAATATGAATAAATGCCATCAATCCTAATGCAATAATAAGCCTTTTTATCCATGCTAAGATATTCCTCAACCAATCAGGGGAAAGATCCAAAAGCCAGGACCACCAATCACCGATTTCATCTTGCTTAATACCGGAGACTATCTTTCTTAAGGAATTTGTGTCCCTGAATGGATGTAGAATGATCAGTTAAGTAGAAACAACACATATCTTCTACTTCCTCACAGCCAAGATTCTGCTTGAGCAATAAGTAGTCTATGGCGGCTCTGTTCTTCAGAACCGCCTTTCTGTTAGTTTGTATATCTGATAACATTTCTTCAAGCTCAGGGGAAGTGTGATTAATGCTTTTTACCATGCTACAAGCCAACTTACTTATTGATCGAGCATTAGGTACAGCAAGACCTGGGGCTCCCACCAGTGAAGCCGCTAAAGCAACATATTCTGACCGGGACAACAGGGTGAGTTCTGCATCACAGCCTGGATCTAAATTAGTGGTTGTTATCCTTTTTCTTCTAGACTCCTGTGCTCTCCCTGCCCCTGGGACCTGTGGTAGTATCACACTCAACCTGCTCAGTGCACCCCCTCCCGTTATGTTGGTAGGGATGTAGGTGTAGGAGATGTTGCCAAATGAAAAAAATGCCACCCTAAAGGTAGTTTGACATGTCTAATGTGGCTAGGCTGTAACATTGGGGTTTTACATTTCATTTTATTATCCTTGTGCAGTTACTTTCGGTTCTTTCACAGAGCCCTGGGGCAGAAGTTTGTTCTTAACTGCTGGCATTGTGGTATATTATCTGGGTTGCGTGTCATGTTATAGCAAAGCTCACCTTTGGGTATGTTAAAGGTAACTATCTCTACCGTGTTGTGAGTCTTTGTTTGGGAATCAGTACATTTTGAAAGATTTAAACAAAAATAAGTGTATAAAGAGATATGTTGTGTAACATCGCGATCCTCTATATGTCTATCCTCATGTGTAGCACTAAAGATGGTCGTTATTGTCTGTACTGGTGTGGGTATGGCTATGAGACATGTAGATATGTGGTCATTCACATATATTGCCAGTCACCATCGTTATATTGCCCAGACAGAAGTGGGAGACGTTTTGCACTTGTCTGGCCAGGTATGTCCATATGTTCTCAGTCTGGCTCAGCAATTGACCGATTTGCAGTGTGTTCAGGGCAAGCAGAAATATCCGTCCAGCAGCAATGATCATAATGACTGGTGATTGCCTCATTTTGTCTCAGGTGGAGTCACTTTCTTGCAGTGGCAGGTATGAATCCAATTGTGTTTCACTTCCAAACACAATTCAGTTGTCAGCAAAACCTGGAAGGGGCCTTCAAATCAGGGTTCAAGCCTTTTCCTCACGTGTCTTATTATCACCACCCTCTCTCCAGGCTCTATATTATGTGCTTTGCCATCTCAATCAGCATCGGGAATAAAATAAAACACTTGTTAATGCAATTGTTGCAACCTTTTATATAATGCCTAGACATAACTGGTGAGGTTCGAATGCTGCATCTGTAGCTGCTGAGGAAAAAGCAATCCTGTCCTGGGGACCGATTGAAACAATATTTTATAGGGGGAATAAACCTGTGGACCCCCTTGGTGTGTACCTGACAGAAAAGAAGCCAGGGAGAGACCTTCTGTCCAGGGCTTCCATGTCTCTTCCATGGACTTCTGGATCTTATTTTTGAGTGTGCCGTTCAGTCTTTCCACCTTGCCGCTAGCTTGTGCGTGATATGGTGTATGAAATGCCTGTTGTATACCTAGTGCCCCCAAGATGTGCATCATAATTTCACCTGTAAAATGTGTTCCTCTGTCACTTTCGACCTCTGGTACCTCATACTTACATACCAATTCCTTCAACAATTTGCCCGGAGTTGCATTGGAAGTTGCATTTTTCACTGGGTAGGCTTCCAGCTATCCTGAAAAGAGATCCACACACACCAGGACATATCCATAGTCTGAACAAGGGGTCAAGCTTCTGTAATTTACTTGGACTCGCTGAAAGGGGTATAGTGGCTTTGGGGTACGTTTTCTAGGCACAGGGACAGTTTTCCCTGGGTTAGGCTTAGCACATATCATACAGGCCTATGTGAATCGAGCAGCTGTGGTTGAGAATCCACTTGCTATCCAGTGTCTATCTACCAATGTAATCATTGTCATTTTTGAACTATGAGTCACACCGTGCGTTACCTGGGCCATCATTGGGTAAAGAGCTCTTGGAAGGCACAGTTTGGTTCCTTTCCTGTAGATTCCGGAGTCATCTGGCTGGGCACCTGCCATTTTCAAGGCCTCATGCTTGGGTGGACCCGCCTTTTTCTGGAGACTTCCCAAGATTGCAAAGTCAACTGTTTACGATTTCTGTAGAGAGAGAAGCATCCTGCCCTAGTACCCTAGGCATTTTTGCGGCATGTTTAGCTGCTTGGTCGGCTCGGTCATTTCCTTTTATTTGATCAGTAGCATCCTTACTTTTACAATTCCCACCCCCTCTGGCAGCAGCAGTGCCTGCATCATGTCTTTGACCCTCTCTGCATTTTTGATTGGTTTGCCTGAAGAGGTGGGAAAAGCTCTGGCCTTCCATATAGGACCGTAATCATGTGCTATGCCAAAGGCATAGCGGGAGTCTGTGTATATGTTTGCTGTCTTCCCCTCAGCCAGTCTACAGGCCTGAGCTGGAGCAACTAATTCCGCTTTCTGTGATGAACAGTGAGGAGGGAGTGGTTGTGCCTTAACCCCTTAAGGACCCAGCCATTTTACACCTTAGGACCCGGCCATTTTTTGCACCTCTGACCACTGTCACTTTAACCCCTTAAGGACCCAGGATGTACTAGAATGTCCTTGCACCCTGGGCTTTAAGGACCCAGGACGTACTAGTACGTCCTGGTGTTTCTCCGGTCTCTGCCGCGCCCCGGGCAGAGATCGGAAGCGGATGCCTGCTGAAATGCTTCAGCAAGCATCCAGGGCAAACGCAGAGGGGGGAAATCGCCCCTGCGATCTGCGGCGATACCGGGCTGAATGGGTCTCTGGGACCCCACCGCCCGGTAATTTTGCATGATCCCGGCTGTCACAGACAGCCAGGACCATGCTAAAGTATAGGAGCGAGGTGGCAGGCCTGCAACCTCCTCCTATCCCCTGCGATCCGTCGGTTAGTTAACCGACCAATCGCAGGGGGGGGGGGCGGTTATTTACTCCCGCCCTGACCGGCCCCTGGATGTCTGGAGAGGACATGAGGAAGACCGGAGGACGCGGCGGAAGAGGAACTCACCGGTTGCCGCCACCATCTTCATCATCGGGATCCAGGTCTTCAGGGACGAGGTAAGTACCGGGTCCGGGCCCCAGCACTTACCTCGTCCCCGAAGACCTGGATCCCGACGATGAAGACGGCGGCGGCGACAGGTGAGTTCCTCTTCAGCCGCGGTCGGGCCCTTTACAGCAATGCACGTCGCCGTAAAGCGACATGCATTGCTGTAATGGGACCCTGCATACTACAACTCCCAGCATGCCCAGACAGCCCTTGGCGTGTCGGCATGCTGGGAGTTGCAGTTTTGCAACATCTGGAGGTCCACAGTTTTGGGACATCTGTGCCCTTCCAGATGTTTCAAAACTACACATCCTCAGCATGCCCTTACTGTCCAGGCATGCTGGGAGTTGTAGTTCTGTAACATCTGGCCCTTCAGATGTTGCAGTACTACAACTCCCAGCATCCCTGGACCGTTTTGGCATACTGGGAGTTGTAGTTTTGCAACATCTGGAGGGCTACAGCTTGGACACCACTACACAGTGGTCCCCAAACTGTTCTCCTCCAGCTGTTGCGTAACCACTACTCCCAATATGCCCTCCGGCTGCCTGGGCATGCTGGGAGTTATGGTTTTGCAACAACTGGAGGCACACTGGTTGGGAAACATTGTCTGTTTCCTAACTCAGTGTTTCCCAACGCATGTGCCTCCAGCTGTTGCAAAACTATAACTACCAGCATGCACTGATAGACCGTGCATGCTGGGAGTTGTAGTTTTGCAACAGCTGGAGGTCCCCCCCCCCTGTGAATGTACAGGGTACATTCACATGGGCAGGGGGCTTACAGTCAGGCTGCAAGTTTGTGATGCAGCAAATTATGCGCGGCAGCTCAAACTCGCAGCGGGAAACTCGCTGTAATCCCCTGCCCATGTGACTGTACCCTAAAACACTACACTAAAACCCAATAAAATAATTAAAAAACACTACATATACACATACCCCTACACAGCCCCCCTCCCCAATAAAAATGAAAAACGTCTGGTACGCCACTGTTTCCAAAATGGAGCCTCCAGCTGTTGCAAAACAACAACTCCCAGTATTTCCGGACAGCCGTTGACTGTCCAAGCATGCTGGGAGTTTTGCAACAGCTGGAGGCACCCTGTTTGGGAATCGCTGGCGTAGAATACCCCTATGCAAATCCCTAATTCAGGCCTCAAATGCGCATGGCACTCTCAATTTGGAGCCCTGTCATATTTCAAGGCAACAGTTTAGGGTCACATATGGGGTATCGCCGTACTCTGGAGAAATTGCCTAACAAATTTTGGGGAGCTTTTTCTCCTTTCACCCCTTATGAAAAGGGGAAGTTGGGGTCTACACCAGCATATTAGTGTAAAAAACATTTTTTTTTTTACATATGCAAAAGTCGTGAAACACCTGTGGGGTATTAAGGCTCACTTAATTCCTTGTTACGTTCCCCAAGGGGTCTAGTTTCCAAAATGGTATGGCATGTGTTTTTTTTTTTTTTTTTTTTTGCTGTTCTGGCTTCCTAAATGCAACTTGCCCCCCAAAAACCATTTCTGAAAAACGTACTCTCCAAAATCTCCTTGTCGCTCCTTCGCTTCTGAGCACTCTACTGCGCCCGCCGAACACTTTACATAGACATATGAGTTATGTCCTTACTCGAGAGAAATTGGGCTACAAATACAAGTATACATTTTCTCCTTTTACTCCTTGTAAAAATTCAAAAATTGGGTCTACAAGAAAATGTGAGTGTAAAAAATGAAGATTTTTAATTTTCTGCTTCACTTTGCTGCTATTCCTGTGAAACACCTAAAGGGTTAAAACGCTGACTGAATGTAATTTTGAATACTTTTGGGGGTGCAGTTTTTAGAATAGGGTCTTTAATAGGGTATTTCTAATATAAAGACCCTTCAAATCCAGTTCAAACCTGAACTGGTCCCTGAAAAATAGTGAGTTTGAAAATTTTGTGAAAAATGGAAAATTGCTGCTGAACTTTGAAGCCCTCTGGTGTCTTCCAAAAGTAAAAACACGTCAATTTTATGATGCAAACATAAAGTAGACATATTGTATATGTGAATAAAATAAAAAAATATTTGGAATATCTATTTTCCTTACAAGCAGAGAGCTTCAAAGTTAGAAAAATGCTAAATTTTCTAATTTTTCATTAAATTTGGGGATTTTTCACCAAGAAAGGATGCAAGTCACCACAAAATTTTACCACTAATGTTAAAGTAGAATATATCACGAAAAAACTATCTCGGAATCAGAATGATAACTAAAAGCATTCCAGAGTTATTAATGTTTAAAGTGACAGTGGTCAGATGTTCAAAAAAATGGCCGGGTCCTAAGGTGTAAAATGGCTGGGTCCTTAAGGGGTTAAACATTAATAACTCTGGAATGCTTTTAGTTATCATTCTGATTCCGAGATTGTTTTTTCGTGACATATTCTACTTTAACATATTGATAAAATTTTGTGGTAACTTGCATCCTTTCTTGGTGAAAAATCCCCAAATTTGCTGAAAAATTTGAAATTTGAAACCCAATTTAGACCCAATTTTTTAATTTTTACAAGGGATAAAAGGAGAAAATGTATACTTATATTTGTAGCCCAATTTCTCTCGAGTAAGCACATACCTCATATGTCTATGTAAAGTGTTCGGCAGGCGCAGTAGAGGGCTCAGAAGGGAAGGAGCGACAAGGGGATTTTGGACAGTACGCTTTTCTGAAATGGTTTTTGGGGGGCATGTTGCATTTAGGAAGCCCCTATGGTGCAAGAACAGCAAAAAAAAAACAACACATGGCATACCATTTTGGAAACAAGACCCCTTGAGGAACGTAACAAGGAATTAAGTGAGCCTTAATACAGGTGTTTCACGACTTTTGCATATGTAAAAAGAAAATGTGTCCCCCCCCCCCCCAAATTTCATTTTTGCAAGGGTTAATAGCAGAAAATACCCCCCAAAATTTGTAACCCCATCTCTTCTGAGTATGGAGGTACCCCATAAGTTGACCTGAAGTGCACTACGGGCGAACTACAATGCTCAGAAGAGAGTCATATTTGGCTTTTTGAGAGCAAATTTTGCTCGGGGGGGGCATGTCGCATTTAGGAAGCCCCTATGGTGCCAGGACATCAAAAAAAAAACACATAGCTTACCATTTTGGAAACTAGACCCCTTGAGGAACGTAACAAGGGGTACAGTGAGCATTTATCCCCCACTGGTGTCTGTCAGATCTTTGGAACAGTGGGCTGTACAAAATTTTTTATTTGCACAGCCCACTGTTCCAAAGATCTGTCAGACACCAGTGGGGTGTAAATTCTCACTGCACCCCTCATTACATTCCGTGAGGGGTGTCGTTTCCGAACTGGGGTCACGTGTTTTTTTTTTTTTTGTGTTTGTCAAAACCGCTGTAACAATCAGCCACCCCTGTGCAAATCACCTCAAATGTACATGGTGCACTCTCCCTTATGGGCCTTGTTGTGCGCCCCCAGAGCACTGTGCGCCCACATATGGGGTATCTCCGTACTCAGGAGAAATTGCATTACAAATAAATTTTGGGGGGCTTTTTTTCCCCTTTTACCTCTTGTCAAAATGAAAAGTATAGGGCAACACCAGCATGTTAGTGTAAAAAAATTATTTTTTTACACTAACATGCTGGTGTAGACCCCAATTTCACCTTTTCATAAGGGGTGAAAGGAGAAAAAGCCCCCCAAAATTTGTTAGGCAATTTCTCCCGAGTACAGCGATACCCCATTTGTGGCCCTAAAGTGTTGCCTTGAAATACGACAGGACTCCAAAGTGAGAGAGCCATATGCATTTGAGGCCTGAATTAGGGATTTGCATAGGGGTGGACATAGGGGTATTCTACGCCAGTGATTCCCAAACAGGGTGCCTCCAGCTGTTGCAAAACTCCCAGCATGCTTGGACAGTCAACGGCTGTCCAGCAATACTGGGAGTTGTTGTTTTGCAACAGCTGGAGGCTCCATTTTGGAAACAGTGGCGTACCAGACGTTTTTCATTTTTATTGGGGAGGGGAGGGGGGCTGTGTAGGGGTATGTGTATATGTAGTGTTTTTTACTTTTATTTTATTTTGTGTTAGTGTAGTGTTTTTAGGGTACAGTCACACGGGCAGGGGATTACAGCGAGTTTCCCGCTGCGAGTTTGAGCTGCCGCGCAAAATTTGCTGCATCACAAACTTGTAGCCTGATACTCACTGTAAGCCCCTGCCCATGGGAATGTACCCTGTACATTCACAGGGGGGGGGGGGGAACCTCCAACTGTTGCAAAACTACAACTCCCAGCATGCACGGTGTATTAGTGCATGCTGGTAGTTATAGTTTTGCAACAGCTGGAGGCACACGGGTTGGGAAACACTGAGTTAGGAAACAGACAATTGTGCCTCCAGTTGTTGCAAAACCACAACTCCCAGCATGCCCAGACAGCCGAAGGGCATATTGGGAGTAGTGGTTATGCAACAGCTGGAGGAGAACAGTTTGGGGACCACTGTGTAGTGGTGTCCAAGCTGTAGCCCTCCAGATGTTGCAAAACTACAACTCCCAGTATGCCAAAACGGTCCAGGGATGCTGGGAGTTGTAGTTCTGCAACATCTGAAGGGCCAGATGTTACAGAACTACAACTCCCAGCATGCCTGGACAGTAAGGGCATGCTGAGGATGTGTAGTTTTGCAACATCTGGAAGGGCACAGATGTCCCAAAACTGTGGACCTCCAGATGTTGCAAAACTGCAACTCCCAGCATGCCCAGACGCCAAGGGCTGTCTGGGCATGCTGGGAGTTGTAGTATACAGGGTCCCGTTACAGCAATGCATGTCGCTTTACGGCGACGTGCATTGCTGTAAAGGGCCTGACCGCGGCTGAAGAGGAACTCACCTGTCGCCGCCGCCGCCGTCTTCATCGTCGGGATCCGGGTCTTCAGGGACGAGGTAAGTACCGGGGCCGGGCCCCAGCACTCCCCCGTCCCGCGCCGCGTCCTCCGGTCTTCCTCCCATCCTCTCTGGACTTCCAGGGGCAGGGCGGGAGGAAGTAACCGCCCCCCCGCGATTGGTCGGTTAGCTAACCGATGGATCGCAGGGGATAGGAGGAGATGGCAGGAGATGAGATGATCATGGCCTACATGGCCCCCCTCGGCATTTGCCCGAGATGCCTGCTGAAGCATTTCAGCAGGCGTCCGCTTCCGATCTCTGCCTGGGGCGCGGCAGAGACCGGAGAAACACCAGGACGTATTAGTACGTCCTGGGTCCTTAAAGCCCAGGGTGCCAGGGCGTTCTAGTACGTCCTGGGTCCTTAAGGGGTTAACTACCTGGTGTTGTGTGGTGGTTACTGCATACCCAGTGAAAAACCTACCATCCTCAGCAAACCTGCTGCCTAATACATAATATTCGACCTGTGGATTTTGTAATGGAGTGTCCTAGACATGTGAGAAACCTGCAGTTTCTTGAGACTTAAGAGCGATACAGTCATGTTGGTGATATGCATCAAACAGTTCATCTTCATCCAAAAAATGTTTATACAAAGGTAGACCTCCCTCCTTTGAATTTAGTGAAAGTAGTGTAGTTGGATTCAATGTAGTACATCTTAGATAAGGTCATATTTTCAGACATAAGGAGAGCACATTGCATTCTAAGGTGCCTAGCCATATGAATGTGTTTGGGCTGGGCTTGTGAGAGTTTGTCATTGGTAGTATGTGTTATGTAGATGGTGACTGAATAAGTGAGATTTGTCAAATAAAGTGGTAACTGCTGCTATGGCTCTGACACAACAGGATGACCCCATAGCCACAGGGTCAAGTTTTCAGGAATAATATGCCACAGGTCTTTCTCTCTGTCCATGTGTCTGTGTGACTACAGCTGTGCCGTGACCCTGTGTCTCTGTACAATACAAAGAAAAAGGTTTATCATAATTTGGCAGGCCAAGGGCAGAAGCGCTGTCAAGAAGCAATTTGAGAGTGTAGAATGAGTCCATGGTCTCAGATGGGAGAGAAAATGGTCCACTTTACAGGCAATCATACAGTGATTGCATGTGGATACTTGCGGACCTTATCCAGGGCCGACAATTTGACAAGGGACCTAAAAAGGTTCTGAGTTGTCTAATGTTTTAATGGTAGGCTCTTGTTTTGAACAGCAGCTTTCCTTTCTTCCATAATATGCTTTGTTCCCTGTGAAATACAGTGTCCCAGAAAGATTACCTTTGATTGACAGTACTGTAATTTTTCTTTACTGGCTTTACAGCCCGATTCAGCTAAAAATACAATTAGTGATACAGTTGCTTCTGCACACGTTGCAATGTCTGAGCACACAAGAGCAGATCATCTACATATTGAAGGATTACCACCTGAAGGTTAGGGTGACGCCACCCCTGAAGGATTTGGGCCATTGCCGTACAGTATTCAGTTGGTGAATTTTTGGCACCCTGATTGAATACTGTCTAGGCAAGCTATGAGTTCCTGTGTTTAAAGGCAAATAGTCACCAACAATCTGGGTGCAAATGCACAGAGAAGAAGGCGTTGGCAACGTCCATGATAGTGAGAACAGGTCTATGTGACAGGTATTTGGGAGAGCAAGGTATGGGGGTCAGGTACTACCAGTGCTACAGTCTGGGTGACTGCTTTTACCACCCGTAGGTCATGGCCCATTCTATAAGTGAAAGGTTTGTCTTTTACCCTTTTCTTTTAAAAAAAAAAGTGGGATATTAGCAGGGGATACTATTGGGACTATAGAACCTGCGGTTAGTAACTCTTGGACAGCACTATGGATGGTGCCTTTTGACCATATTTTCTCTGGGACTTTGGACTGTTCCTCAGGAAGAAAGAGAACAGCTATTTGTTCTGGAGGGATAATTGCACCAGTTGTTCTTTTGTCAATGGGCTTGTCAATGATATGGAACTGTCTGGAGCAAATTAAATTTCAGCATTCAAGGCGGTTAAAACATCAGTCCCCAATAAGTTGTCGGGTACCGTATCACTGACAAGAAACTTGACAAGAAGTTTTTTAGAGTGAGGAATCTTTACAAACAGAGGTTTGGTGTTCCTTTTTGTAAATGTTGTCCCTTTTACCCCCGTACAGTCTGTGATTTCTTCAGATAGCTGAAAGAGAAGAATATATTTTTCCTGCACTACAATGTGGACTGCCCACGTATCTACCAGAAATGGAACCGGTCCTATCTTCGGCAACATCAATTACCAGAGAAGGACCGGGTTTTTTCCCACAGGTTGGATTTAGAGCATGCAGGTTTATGGGGGTGCCCTTTTCCTTTTGCACATTATTGTTTGGAGGAGGAGGAGGAGGAAATGACTGCACTTGTTGCTGATCCGGTGGTGACTGAGGACAATTTCTTTTTACGTGACCCTTTCCTCCGCAAGACCAGCAAGAGAAGGATGCTTCACCCCATCCTCTTCCCCTACTTCTGGCTATACGTCATGAGGGACCAGTGTTCCATTGCCCCTGTTGGGTGGTGCTTGTTCCCACAAAGGGTTGCAGCTGCTGATTTTGTATCTTGTTTAGCGCCCTTTACTATTTTTGTAAAAACGTCTAAAGTTAGAGTGCGCCACTCTGTCGTGATCTTTTTACGGCTTCTGATATGGGTTTACGCAACCCGTCACAGAAGGCAGATACCAGCATCCGGTGTGTTATTTCATTCCCTTGTTCACATCCCATATCCTTATAAACCATTTTCAGCCTTGCTACATATTTGCACTTCCTCCCTTCTCTTGAGTATAGTCATGAAGGGATATGGATTTTTCCCTCTGTGCCTGCCGTGCCCATTCTGTCAACTAGTGTCAGTAAATTTGACCAGAGACTGGGTTTTGTAGGAAGTACTGGTCATCATCATCCCTATAGGGTTTAAAGGAGCTATGCAGTCTAAAACATTTGTTTCCCTGTGCCCGGGCTGCAAAGACAAACAAAATAAACTTTAACTCACCTTCCTACGTTCCCCCGTTGCTCCAGTACAGGCGTCCCGTTCCTCTGCAACTGCAGGTCTCCTGGCTTCTTAGGCTAGAAACGTCATGCTGCAGTCAGCGTATCGGCCGGTGATAGGCTGCGCACTGTCATGTAATGATCTTGGGCCGACACAGGGAAACATAAAGGCTTTAGACTGCATATCTCCTTTAAGTGTCCCTTCATATTTACTGTCAATAAAATCGGGACCTGAATCCTTACCTGAATTTCCATGAGCAAAAAAATTTCTTTGATTATTAGTCAAATATTTGGTAAACGCTGTGGGGGTGGCATCAGGGTCAGGCGCCTGATTTAAGACAGCAGATGTCCACAGTCTATAGATAACATCCCCCTTGACAGAGGGTTTGGTTTGGACAACGTAGTTTGGGTTCCATGGTTAATTTGTACGGACATTTGGGGGGTCAGAAGGAAGCATCAGAGGTTGGGGTTGAGCCAGAGGACTGGTAAGTTGTATGCTGCCTGTATCTGTACCAGAGTTCACAGGTGATGCAAGCGGTAGGCTCACGTGACGAAGCGCCTCGGCGCGATAACGGCCCGTCGCTCGATACCCCCGTGTTTTCACCACCTGCCTCCCCGTACCCTGTCTCCTGCACCGGTTCTTATGAACGAATAAAGAAGCATACTGCAGCAAGACCTGAGTGAGTGCTCTGCATTTTTTCTTCTTCAGTGATATTTTGATGCTACTTGCTGACACGTAGCTAGCACCACATCCAGGTACTGCATGACTTCCAGAGACATGTATTGCATATTCCATCCAGTCGCACGCCGCTAGCCCCTTGTCCAGGTAGTGCCCAGTTCTTCTTATTATCATAACTTTCATCTTATAGCGTTGCTCCATCGGTTTAAGGGGGGCACGGAAGGGGTTGTTATCTCCTAGCGCTTTTAGTGTACTTATGTCTAGCAGCTCCACATGCTGCACACGTATCTCGTCAGTACGGAATTTGTTCACCACAATGCCAGCATGTCCATCCAGAGCCAGACCCGGCATAAGGTGGAGGCACTGTTGGGCTGGTAGCTACAGGCATCATCGGATTCAATTTGGCTGTGTGATCGTCACACACCTTTTTGCTCATTTTATACACATATTGACCGTTGTAAATCTCCTCCACATCACATTTTCTCAATCTCTCTATTTCTCTTGAAACCTTTAGCCACATGGTTACAGGTTCCACCATAACCTGATCTCGTACCCACCCTCTTTTGTTTGTGGCAAAATTTTCCCATTCTTCTACATGCAGTCTGCCGCCTGGCCATGGCATTCTTGCTTGTTTGAACAACTTTTCACATATGCTTAACGGCTCCCACCCCTTCCCTCTCCCAGGGCCAGATTATCATTGGCACTCATGGAGCGCCTGCTCCGGGCCCTGTGCCCGCAGGGGGCCCCAGTCACATTCGGGACTTCCTGTGTCCCGAAAAATCTTTTCAGGACACAAGGATGTCCCTGTTACCTATCTGCTGCCCCGCGTTAACTTTAAAAACGCAGGGGCCGCCGGGAAGTAGCGCACGCAAGGATGTCACTGCACAAAGAAGAGCACAGCGGAGCGGAGCAGCAAGGATGCGTTCGCATGGTAAGTCACCAGCACATCATGTTCAGTGTTGCGATCACCGATCCTCTCTGGTCCCGGGACCTACTGCTATGGCCCATAGGCCATAGCAGTAGATCGTGACCCCGGACCGGAGGAGTGGTGGTCGGAACACTGCGACAGTAAACCGGCATACAGCCTCCAGCCATACACTGTATATGACTGAAGGCTGTATGTCTGTGGGGAAACTGTACTGCACCTAATGTGGGGGAACTGTACTGCACCTAATGTGGGGGAACTGTACTGCACCTAATGTGGGGGAACTGTACTGCACCTAATGTGGGGGAACTATACTGCACCTAATGTGGGGGAACTATACTGCACCTAATGTGGGGGAACTATACTGCACCTAATGTGGGGGAACTATACTGCACCTAATGTGGGGGAACTGTACTGCACCTAATGTGGGGGAACTGTACTGCACCTAATGTGGGGGAACTGTTCTGCACCTAATGTGGGGGAACTGTTCTGCACCTAATGTGGGGGAACTGTTCTGCACCTAATGTGGGGGAACTGTTCTGCACCTAATGTGGGGGAACTATACATAGTTAGTACTGTCGAAAAAAGACATATGTCCATCAAGTTCAACCAGGGAATTAAGGGGTAGGGGTGTGGCGCGATATTGGGGAAGGGATGAGATTTTATATTTCTTCATAAGCATTAATCTTATTTTGTTCCAGGAATGTATCTAATCCTGTTTTAAAGCTGTTAATTGTTCCTGCTGTGACCAGTTCCTGAGGTAGACCGTTCCATAAATTCACAGTCCTCACGGTAAAGAAGGCGTGTCGCCCCTTGAGACTAAACTTTTTCTTCTCCAGACGGAGGGAGTGCCCCCTCGTCCTTTGGGGGGGTTTAACCTGGAACAGTTTTTCTCCATATTTTTTGTATGGGCCATTAATATACTTATATACGTTTATCATATCCCCCCTTAAACGTCTCTCCTCAAGACTAAACAATTGTAACTCCTTTAATCGCTCCTCATAGCTAAGATGTTCCATGCCCCATATTAGTTTAGTCGCGCATCTCTGCACCCTTTCCAACTCCGCAGTGTCCCTTTTATGGACAGGTGCCCAAAACTGAACAGCATATTCCAGGTAAGACCGTACCAATGATTTATAAAGGGGGAGTATTATGTCCCTGTCCCTTGAGTCCATGCCTCTTTTGATACATGACAATATCCTGCCGGCTTTGGAAGCAGCAGCCTGACATTGCATGCTCTTCTGTAGTCTGTGATCTACAAGTACACCCAGATCCTTCTCTACCAGTGACTGCCAGTTTAATCCCCCCTAAGACATACGATGCATGCAGGTTATTAGTACCCAGATGCATAACTTTACATTTATCCACATTGAACCTCATTTGCCAAGTGGTTGCCCAGACACTTAGTCTATCCAAGTCATCTTGTAACTTATGCACATCCTCTATAGACTGTACTGTGCTACAAAGCTTGGTGTCATCTGCAAAGATAGAAACAGAGCTGTTAATACCATCCTCTATATCATTGATAAATAAATTAAACAACAGCGGTCCCAGTACTGAACCTTGGGGTACACCACTAATAACCGGGGACCAATCAGAGTACGAATCATTGACCACCACTCTCTGGGTACGATCCATGAGCCAGTGTTCAATCCAGTTACAAACTAAAGTTTCCAATCCCAAAGACCTTAATTTACCTGTCAGACGTCTATGAGGGACAGTATCAAACGCTTTAGCAAAATCCAGAAACACTATATCCACAGCCATTCCTCTGTCAAGGCTTCTACTCACCTCTTCATAAAAGCAAATTAGATTGGTTTGACAACTTCTATCCTTAGTAAACCCATGCTGGCTATCACTTATAATACAATTATCCCCTATGTATTCCTGTATGTAATCCCTTATAAGTCCTTCAAACAATTTACCCACAATGCACGTTAAACTTACCGGTCTATAGTTTCCTGGGGAAGACCTAGAGCCCTTTTTGAAGATTGGCACCACATTCGCCTTGCGCCAGTCCCTTGGCACAATACCAGACACCAGAGAATCTCTAAATATCATGAACAGGGGTACAGATATTACTGAACTTACCTCTCTAAGAACTCTTGGGTGTAGTCCATCCGGTCCTGGGGATTTGCTTACATTTATATCACTTAACTTACCTTGTACCATCTCTACATTAAGCCAGTTCAGTACATTACATGATGTGTTACCAGTACTGACCTGGCCAATGTCAGCTCCTTCTTCCATAGTGTATACTGCACCTAATGTGGGGGAACTGTTCTGCACCTAATGTGGGGGAACTGTACTGTGATAGGGATGACCCTTATGTTATGACTGATCAATATATTAATACTAATATGCCATTGCTGCTGGAAAAATACTGTTACCTACCCCTTAGCCCATATACATCAGCTTGCAATATGCTCGTGACTACGATTGAGGCCTTGCCATGATGCCAATACAACTGAGATAAAGAGTAAAAGACAAAATATCTGACGGACAGAGAACTCTGGAATTTCCCAGTAGAGAAACTTCTGCCAATAAATTAATGGACACTAGATATGCTAACATATACGGACGCAATTATCAAACAACCAATCAAAATGTAACATGCTAATTCTGACATCATAACTAAACCTCCTTCTTTGTCAAATGTAAAAACTAAATGTATTTCCTGAATTAAACAGAACTCTTTTGGGGAACAGCTGAGTTTCCTGCTAAGAGAGCATTATACCAACATCCTGTCTGGTGTATATTTTCTTATGTCGACACTTGGCAGTATATAACAGCACAGTCAATCACATTTGAAAGCCTCACCCTCGGGCCATCCCTGACATACTGCACCCCTAATGTGGGGGAACTGTACTGCACACCTAATGTGGGGGGAACTGTACTGCACACCTAATGTGCCGGAACTATACAGCACCTAATGTGGAGGAACTGTCAGGGGGGGGGGGCATCATAATGAAGTGCTCCATCTTCCAGGCAGCCTTAATCTGGCCCTGCCCTCTCCCCAACTATAACACAGGCAGTATATTCATCATTGCTCAGCGAGCTCTTACCAAGTGAATTCCCCATAGTCAGATTATTGTATTACTTGTTATATGTGATAGCTAACTTTTCTCTTTACATGTATACGTTTTATTCCCTGCCTATTGTTGGGGCTCTTTCCTTCTGCCAAAACACCTTGTCGCTATCAACACAACTCTAATAAATTGCAGTACCAAAATGAGAGCATATACAACCAAAAGTATTTAAAGGACAAGTCTCACAGTAAACAATTGTTCAGCTTTTAGTGCAGAAGGTAAAGTTATATAGGTTTGTAAATCACTTCCATTACCAATGCTGCTTAGAAACAGGCTTTATCTGCATTCTTCTGTCTGACAGGAAATTCAGCTGTTCCAGGTTTTCATGACTTTGGACCCCCTATTCAGGCTGTTATCAGCAGCATCCCGGGGGCCGTGACGTGACAATTACCCAGAAAACCCCTGTGCTGCAGAGAGCTCCCTGTGCTTGGCCTTAGCCCCTCCCATCTGATGAATATTCACACTGTCCTCCCTCTATTCTGCAGTGATTGGCTGAGCAGCACTGCCTATATGCCGGCTGATTCAGATCATAGTTCTCTCCCCTCTCCTTGCTAATGTTTTTACACTGATAACGGAGGAGAGGGGGGAGAGGAGGGAGCTTCCAGCATAGGGCTGTCACACTGAGAATGGAGGGGAGGGAGAGAGGGAGAGTAGAGTTGTCACACTGAGCACTGGCGAGAGAGGAGTGCAGGACAGAGAAGGGGGGAGGTGATTGTGCCACTGTAAAGCTGTTTCACTGAGAGGAGGAGGGGGAGGGAGTGATTTTACAGTGTAAAACTGCAGCTTCAACTCCAGGGTCCCTCTCTCTGAGCACTGAGATTACATTTTGTTTCCTCGTGGCCACCCTGCTGTCTGGACTATGATTGGAGCTCAGTGTTATGTGGCCACCCTGCTGTATAGGGCTATGATTGGAGCTCAGTGTTATGTGGGAGTGAGCTAGCAGAGCTGTGGGAGTGACTAACATAAGTTAGGGGTGGTAACAAGCTCTCTGCTCAGGCAGCGGTGAGCAGGAAATGTGAGCAGTGCATGCAGGGAAATGTAGTCTTTGAGATCACAGGCATAGCCACCATAACCAGGAAGTAACTGGAATTTATGAGCTGAATAGCCAGTGAATGGGGGCCGGAAAAAAAATCACAAACATGTCAGAGAGGTGGTAGGTGAATATACTATGGAATGGCTAGGTATTTTTTTTTTCTTTGCTGCATGGGATATCTTCTTTAAAGAGTCTTCAAATTATCCATAAGGAAGAATAGAAGAGGAGAGAAATAGTAGCAGAATAAGCAAATTACATAGCACAACACCACACCGAGATCCCTGGTTCTTACAATTCAAAGTACTGGAAATATATAAATATTATGCTTACCTCAGTCCTAGAGAGAGTCCTTTGGAGGTCAGTCTGGCTGCAAAGGGGAGGTTGAATTCAAGGGTTCAATTTACTGCAGTGTGTCTACGATTTGCTTCCAACAGCAGTCTGGGGCATCCCCTCACTTGGTATAAGGGTCTGCACTCTTAGTACAATTCCAGTCTCGGTTTTCGGAACCAATTTTGATTGAGAAATATCTCCAGTATTGATCTCAGGTGTGGCTCCAAATTAGCAAGGGTGTGAATGAACAATGCCCTAGCTTTATTAGGAAGCAAGTATTTTTATATGAATTAGAAATAAAGGGGCAACCTTTAGCCCAGATATCCCTTTTGCCCAGATACAGAAGCGCAGCCAAGCAAACACTTGTGCTAAAAGTATCAATAACAAAATACCACAAACAGTTCTGCAAAGATGTGTGTTCCGGAACACTGGACTCTTTTAGACACCACATTTTGGAACATACATGGGTTCCCTGTTTATTACTGTTAATCTAAGCAAAAACAGCAAGTTCACACATAGACCAGCACAGCTGCGATAATTTTGAGTATTTTTGTAGAGTTTTTTTATTTTAACCAGTTGATTTCTTTATCAGCCTTAACGCTGAAGAACATTTGCTGGTTCAGCGCCCACCTGATCAACTACAAGGGGGAAGGGGGTTTGACTTTCTGAAAAGTACCTATACAACTTGGGTACTGGGAGGACTTTTTTTTCTTGTTATCATTACAAACATCAGATTTTTCTTCTAGCTGCATTATGCTATACTATCAAATATCTTTCACAAGGTCTTCTATGCACCAATAAACATACGTTAGGATTTTTTTGCATTTACCCTGTTTAATTTTCCTGAACTGTTGTTGCACTCTTTAAATTATCTTTTTATAACCTGTATGTTACTTGTTTATGTATTTTTGTACATAGTACCATAATACCTTTTTTCAGATTAAAGGGGCAGTCTGGTGAAAAACAATTTTTTTTATATCTACTGGCTTCAGAAAGTTAAACAGATTTGTAAATTATTTTTATTAAAAAATCTCACTACTTCCAATACTTATCAGCTGCTTTGTGCTCCAGAGGAAGTTGGGTAGTTCTTTTCAGTCTGACCACAGTGCTCTCTGCTGACACCTCTGTCCGTGTCAGAAACTGTCCGAAGATGGATCAAATCCCCATAGCAAACCTCTCCTGCTCTGGACAGTTCCTGAGGTGTCAGCAGAGAGCACTGTGAAAAGATTGAGAAGAACAACTCAGCTTCCTCTGTAGTATAATTCCAAATTGAGAAAAAAAAGAAACAAAGGCGCAGCTATGTGCCGTTACTCCCAACAATTGTGCAGGAAAAAATACAATGGTGTGCTCACCTTTAGGTGTTATGCTAAGAGCACAACACCTCGCAGAACTTGATAAATAGCCACTCCTCGTGGTGAATGAAGTGGGATGCTGCCTTCCTCTGTCCCATGTCTGGATCGTAGCTGCAGACGGTTAAGTATCACAGTAGAATTACCTAACTCTGTTGGTGTGATAAAGGAGGTTGCAGGCGCTCACCCGTGGTAAAACTTCTAATAAAAAAGCGAGTCGTGCAAGGAAAATAATGAACTAATATATACTAAGTTTAATAGTGCAGTATAGTGGAGCGCTCCGACTACGCGTTTCAAGGGGTGGGACCCTCTCTTCCTGATATGAGGAAGAGGAGGTCCCACCCCTTGAAACACGTAGTCCAAGCGCTCCAATATACTGCACTATTAAACTTAGTATATATTAGTTCATTATTTTCCTTGCACAACTCGCTTTTTTATTAGAAGTTTTACCACGTGTGAGCGCCTGCAACCTCCTTTATCACACCAACAGAGTTAGGTAATTCTACTGTGATACTTAACCGTATATTTTAACAGTATATTTTTTTATTCATTATTTTTTTTGTCCGACTCACGTTATTAGAAGTTTTACCACAAGTGAGCGCCTGCAACGTTCTTTATCACACCTACAGAGTTAGGTAATACTACTGTTATCCTCTGTAGTATACAGCAGCTGATAAGTACTGGAAGAATTGAGATTTTTTTATAGAAGTAATTTACAAATCTGTTTAACTTTCTGGAGCCATTTGATTTAAAAATATATATATATGTTTTCCACAGGAGTACCCCTTTAAATTCAATTCACACTCTTTTCGTTGTCTCTGCTGGACCTGTAGGTGTGATTGTGACAGGGTATAATGGGTGTTTATGTGTTTAGTTTTTTGTATCTTTCTGACAAATTGGTATGGTACATTTGTGTTTTTATCTGTCAAACCACTTTTGCTTATTCTTTTAATGAAAAGATATATAAAAAAAAAGTCCCGTCCCATATATACATGTATGAATATGTAGAAATGACCGTAACAAAAAGATGGCACAATTTAAAAAATATATTTTTGTCACTTTGTACTATTAAATTAGTCCTGTTTTGTCTCTAGGATTTTTTGAAATGAAGATGAAATATGATGAAAGTGATAATGCTCTTATTAGGGCATCACGCACTGTCACAGACAAAATCAGTGATCTATTTGGTAAGAGAAGTATATTTGTTTAACCTTTTGGGGTGTGTGTGTGTTTGTTTGTTTTTTGTAAATATTTGTAATACAGTAGCTTTTATTTGAATGCAATGGTTTATGGTACACTTGCATATGTAGGTTTATTAGCCGGAAACTCACATTCCTTTATGCTCTAGTGCTACCACATGCATTAGTCATGCTCTGGGCTAAAAAAAAAAAATATATATATATATTATCTTACCTTGAATATTCCAAATTAGTTTTTTTTTTTTTGTCTTTTTGTTTTGTTTTTAAATTTTTCAACAGTTGTTCAACCATCAACATATTTATCTAATGTGTATGGCCACCTTTACTCTTAACCCTCGGATGAATGTCATATCAACTTTGAGGTAAAGACCAGAGTTAATTTAGAAAGACTGGTTATTAGGACTGCAAAATCCATACCTAATCCAGAGGTCTTAAAGGGGTTCTCCGGTGCTTAAACATCTTATCCCCTATCACGCCCCCTCCCGTAGGCTTGCATTGTGGGGCGGAGCGTGACGCCACACGCCGGCGCAGGCGTGACGTCACACGCCGCCCGCCCTGTAGTCGCCCGTAATCAGACCCGGAGCGAACACACTCTGGGGACTGATTACAAACGGGGTGCCGCGTGCATGATCCCGGGGGTCCCCAGCGGCGGGACTCCCGCGATCAGGCATCTTATCCCCTATCCTTTGGATAGGGGATAAGATGTTTAAGCACCGGAAAACCCCTTTAATGAAAACATACAAATAATATCTTCACTTTTTCTCTCTGTGCATTTAGTCAGGTAACAAGCGTTTTGCACACAGTGGATTTCAACAGGGCTGGGTTCAGGAAGTCGAGCTGTCTATCAAAAAGGCTGGCGGGGAATCAGGGCAGAGTGATGTTGCAGCCTGAGGACACGCGAGACCTCTTTAACACTTCAATGCAGCATAAATGCATTTTTCAACAGATTGAAGACATGGAGACAAAAAGTAAAGGTTTTATTTGTATCCTTTCATTGAGACCTCTGTGACACTGGTGGCATTTTGGTATGGATTTTGCAGGTGACTGATGCACTTTGAAGGGTTTATGTGGCTTTACACTTAAAAAAAAAAAAAAATCCCTACCATGCTGAGCTTCAGTCTGAGACTGAGCACTGAGACTGAGCAGTGATACCAGGGGAGCAGTGGGAGGTAAGTCAGTTATTTTTGTTTTTTTTGTTTTAATGCTGGCAACTTGAGCAAGATTTTTAAAAGAACATTTGAAGTCACATAACCCATTTCATTGAAAAGACAGAGCTCAAAGTATACACTTATGCTTGTGATTCTCAAATCAGTCTCTCAAAGGGGTACTCTGTTGATATTATAAAAATTGTTTTCCAACTGGTGACTTATATTTAAAAATGTTAATCCTTCCAGTACTTATCAGCTGCTGTATGCTTTAGAGGAGGTTATTTTCATAACCCTTTCAATTTTTCACCTAAAAATCCATATTCTAGATTATTTTTTTTGCGTCACCAATTCTATTTTGCAGTGACATTAGTCATTTTACCCAAAAATTCACGGCGAAACGGAAAAAAAATCATTGTGCAACAAAATCGAGGGCTTCCATTTCTACGCAGTGCATATTTTGGTAAAAATTACACCTTATCATTATTATGTAGGTCCATACGGTTAAAATGGTACCCTACTTATATAGGTTTAATTTTGTCGTACTTCTGGAAAATATCATAACTACATGCAGGAAAATTTATAAGTTTAAAAATGTCCTATTCTGACCCCTATATCTTTTTTATTTTTCCACGTACAGGGCGGTATGATGGCTCATTTTTTACACCGTGATCTGACTTTTTGATCACTTTTTATAAATTTTTTAATGGTATAAAAAGTGACCAAAAATACGCTTTTTTGGACTTTGGAATTTTTTTTACGTGTACGCCATTGACCGTGCGGTTTAATTAACAATATATTTTTATAGTTCGGACATTTACGCACGCGGTGATACCACATATGTTTATTTTTATTTACACAGTTTTATTTTTTTAATGGGAAATGGGGGTGATTCAAACTTTTATTAGAGAAGGGGTTAAATGATCTTTATTAACACTTTTTTTTTTACTTTTTTCTTGCAGTGTTTTAGCTCCCATAGGGGCCTATAACATTACATACACTGATCTTTTACACAGATCACTGGCATGTATTAACATGCCTGTGATCAGTGTTATCGACGCTTGACTGCTCCTACCTGGATCTAAGGCACGAAGCAGTCATTCGCCGATCGGATACCGAGGAGGCAGGTAGGGTCCCTCCCGGTGTCCTGTAAGCTGTTCGGAAGGCCGCGATTTCACCGCGGCGGTCCCGAACAGCCCGACTGAGCAGACAGGATAGTTTCACTTTGGCTTCAGACGCAACGGTCAGCTTTGATCGCCGCGTCTGAAGGGTTAATACAGGGCATCACCGCGATCAGTGATGTCCTGTATTAGCCACGGGTCCCGGCCGTTGATGTCCGCCGGGACCGACCCGATATGACGTGGGGTCACCACGTGACCCCGCGGCATATCGCGGGAGACGGCGAAGGGCGTAAATATACGTCCTTCGTCGTTAAGAAGTTATATATCAACTGGCTCTACAAAGTTAAACAGATTTGTAAATGACTTCTATTAAAAAACTTAATCCTTTCAGTACATGAGCTGCTGAAGTTGAGTTGTTCTTTTCTAAGTGTTCTCTGAGGACACCTGTCTCAGGAACTGTCCAGAGTAGAAGCAAATCCCCATAGCAAACCTGTTCTACTCTGTGCAGTTCCCGAGACAAGCAGAGATGTCAGCAGAGAGCATTGTTGCATGACAGAAAATAAAAGTTCAACTTCAGCAGCTGATGATTATTGGAAGGATTAAGATTTCTTAATAGAAGTAATTTACAAATGTGTTTCAACTTTCTGGAGCCAGTTTTTTCCTGGAATACCCCTTTAAGGATTCAGACCATTTTCATCTTAACCACTTAAGGACCTAGGGCGTATGGATACGCCTTGACGTCCTGGTACTTAAGGACCCAAGGCGTATCCATACTCCAGACAGCTGTTTGGGCATGCTGGAATATGTAGTTTTGCAACAGCTGGAGGGCTGCTGTTTGAGACCAGTGCACAGTGATCTCCAAACTGTGGACCTCCAGATGTTGCAAAACTACAACTCCTAGCATGCCCACATAGCTGTTTGTTGTCTGGGCATGCTGGGAGTTGTAGTTTTGCAACATCTGGAGGTCAACAGTTTGGAGATCACTGTGCACTGGTCTAAAAACTGTAGCTCTCCAGATGTTGCAAAACTGCAAATCCCAGCATGCCCAGAAAGCAAACGGCTGTCTCGGCATGCTGGGAGTTGTAGTTGGGTACCTCCAGCTGTTGCATAACTACATCTCCCAGCATGCCCTTCGGTGATTAGTACATGCTGGGAGTTGTAGTTTTGCAACAGCTGGAGGCACACTGGTTGGAAAATACTGAGTTAGGTAACAGAACCTAACTGAAGGTTTTCCAACCAGTGTGCCTCCAGCTGTTGCAAAAGTACAACTCCCAGCATGCACGATCTGTCAGTACATGCTGGGAGTTGTAGTTTTGAAACAGCTGGAGGTTTGCCCCCCCCCCCCCCATGGGAATGTACAGGGTACATTCACACGGACAGGTTTACAGTAAATTTCCTGCTTCAAGTTTGGGCTGCGGCAAATTTTATGCTGCAGTGCAAACTCCTAGCGGGAAATTCACTGTAACACGCCAGTGCGAATGTACCCTAAAAACACTACACTAACACATAATAAAGGGTAAAACACTACATATACATCCCCTTACACTGTCCCCCCCCCCCCCCCCCAATAAAAATTAAAAACGTCTTGTACGGCAGGTTTTCCAAAACGGAGCCTTCAGCTGTTGCAAAACAACAACTCCCAGCATTTCTGGACAGCCACCGACTGTCCAGGCATGCTGGGAGTTTAGCAACAGCTGGAGGCACCCTGTTTGGGAATCACTGGTGTAGAATACCCCTATGTCCACCCCTATGCAATCCCTAATTTAGTCCTCATGCGCATGGCGCTCTCTCACTTCGGAGCCCTGTTGTATTTCAAGGAAACAGTTTAGGGCCATATATGGGGTATCGCCGTACTCGGGAGAAATTGCTCTACAAATTTTGGGGGTCTTTTTTTCCTTTTACCGCTTGTTAAAAGTAAAAGTTGGGGGCTACACCAGCCTGTTAGTGTAAAAAAATAAAAAAAATTTACACTAACATGCTGGTGTTGCCCCATACTTTATTTCCACAAGCGTTAAAAGGAAAAAAAGATCCCCAAAATTTGTAATGCAATTTCTCCTGACTACGGAAATACCCCAGATGTGGGCGTAAAATGCTCTGCGGACGCACAACAAGGCTCAGGAATGAGAGCGCACCATGTACATTTGAGGCCTAAATTGGTGATTTGCACAGGGGTGGCTGATTTTACAGCGGTTCTGACAAACACAAAAAAAATAAATGCCCATTTTGGAAACTACACCCCTCACGGAACGTGACAAGGGGCATAGTGAGCCTGAAACACCCACGGGTGTTTGACGAATTTTCATTAAAGTTGGATGGGAAAATGAAAACAATTATATTTTTTCACTAAAATGCTGGTGGTTACCCTAAATTTTTCATTTTCACAAGGGAAAATAGGAAAAAAGGCCCCCCAAATTTGTAACCCCATCTCTTCTGAGTAAGAACATACCCCATATGTGAATTTAAAGTGCTCTGTGGGCAAACTACAATGCTCAGAAGAGAAGGAGCACCATTGGGATTTTATAGAGAAAATTTGTCCGGAATTGAAGGCCACATGTGTTTACAAAGCCCCCATAGTGCCAGAACAACAGACCCCCGACACATGTGACCCCATTTTGGAAACTACACCCCTCACGTAATGTAATAAGGGGTACATTGAGAATTTATGCCCCATAGGTGTCTGACAGATTTTTTGAACAGTGGTCCGTAAAAATGAAAAATTAAATTTTTCATTTGCACAGCCCACTGTTACAAAGATCTGTGGGGTGTAAATACTCACTGCACCCCTTATTAAATTCTGTGACTGGTGTAGTTTCCAAAATGGAGTCACATGTGTGGGGGTCCACTGTTCTGGCACCACGGGGGGCTTTGTAAACGCACATGGCCCCTGACTACCATTCCAAATGAATTCTCTTTCCAAAAGCTCAGTGGCGCTCCTCCTCTTCTGAGCATTGTAGTTCGCCAGCAGAGCATTTTAGGTCCTAACATGGGGTATTTCCATACTCATAAGAAATGGGGTTACACATTTTGGGGGTCATTTTCTCCTATTACCCCTTGTAAAAATGTAAAATTTAGGGGAAAAACTGCATTTTAGTAAAAAAAAAAAAAATTTTTCATTTACACATGCAACTTTAATGAAAAGTCGTCAAACACCTGTGGGGTGTTAAGGCTCAGCGGACCCCTTGTTACGTTCCTTGAGGGGTTTAGTTTCCAAAATAGTATGCCATGTGGGTATTTTTTGCTGTTCTGGCACCACAGGGGCTTCCTAAATGCGACATGCCACCAAAAAACGATTTCACCAAAAGTTGCTTTCAAAAAGCCAAATGTGACTCCTTCTCTTCTGAGCATTGTAGTTCGCCCGCAAAGCATTTTACGTCCTAAGATGGGGTATTTCCATAGTCAGAAGAGATGGGGTTACAAATTTGGGGGGGCATTTTCTCCCATTACCCTTAGTAAAAATGGTAAATTTGGGGGAAAAACTGCACTTTAGTGTGAATTTTTTTTTTCCATTTACACATCCGATTTTAACGAAAAGTTGTCAAACACCAGTGGGGTGTTAAGGCTAACTGGACCCCTTGTTACGTGTCTTGAGGGGTTTAGTTTCCAAAATGGTATGCCATGTGGTGTTTTCTGCTGTTCTGGCACCATAGGGGCTTTCTAAATGTGACATGCCCCCCAAAAACCATTTCAGAAAAATTCACTCTCCAAAATCCCATTGTCGCTCCTTCCCTTGTGTGCCCTCTACTGCGCCCGCCGAACACTTGACATACACATATGAGGTATTTCCTTACTCGAGAGAAATTGGGTTACAAATTTTGGGGGCTTTTTCTCCTATTACCACTTGTAAAAATTCAAAAACTGGGTCTACAAGAACATGCGCGTGGAAAAAAATAAGATTTTAAATTTTCTCCTTCACTTTGCTGCTATTCCTGTGAAACACCTAAAGGGTTAACACACTTACTGAATCTCATTTTGAATACTTTGAGGGGTGCAGTTTTTATAATGGGGTCATTTGTGGGGTACCGTATATACTCGAGTATAAGCCGAGTTTTTTAGCACGATTTTTCGTACTGAAAACACCCCCCTCGGCTTATACTCGAGTGAACCCTCCGCCCTCAGTGGTCTTCAACCTGCGGACCTCCAGAGGTTTCAAAACTACAACTCCCAGCAAGCCCGGGCAGCCATCGGCTGTCTGGGCTTGCTGGGAGTTATAGTTTTGAAACCTCTGTAGGTCCGCAGGTTGAAGACCACTGCGGCCTTCGACATCATCCAGCCCCTCTCACCCCCTTTAGTTCTGTACTCATCTCCGCTCGGCGCTGGTCCGGTGCTGCAGGACTGTCCGGTGGGGAGGTCGTCCGGTGGGATAGTGGTTCCGGGCTGCCATCTTCATCGGGGGGGCCTCTTCTCCCAGCAAGAGGGGGCTGGAGGATGTCGAAGGCCGCAGTGGTGATGATGACATGTGGTGATGATGACAAGGTGATGATGAAGGGGGGGGGTGGGATTATGACAAGGGGATGATGAAGGGGGTGTGTGGGATGATGACAGGGGGATGATGAAGGGGGGGTGTGGGATGAAGACAAGAGGATGATGACAAAGGGATGATGAAGGGGGGTGGGGATGATGACAAGGGGATGATGAAGGGGGGTGGGGATGATGACAAGGGGATGATGAAGGGGGGGTGTGGGATGATGACAAGGGGATGATGAAGGGGGGTGGGGATGAGGACAAGGGGATGATGAAGGGGGTGTGTGGGATGATGACAAGGGGATGATGAAGGGGGGTGGGGATGATGACAAGGGGATGATGAAGGGGGGGTGTGGGATGATGACAAGGGGATGATGACAAGGGGATGATGAAGGGGGGATGATGACAGGGTGATGATGACAGGGTGATGATGATGAGGGTGTTAATGACGGGGGTCTGGATGATGACAGGGGGGATGATGTATTTCCCACCCTAGGCTTATACTCGAGTCAATAACTTTTCCTGGGATTTTGGGGTGAAATTAGGGGCCTCGGCTTATATTCGGGTCGGCTTATACTCGAGTATATACGGTATTTCTAATTTGAAGGCCCTTCAAATCCACTTCAAAACTGAACTGGTCCCTGAAAAATTCCGATTTTGAAAATATTGTGAAAATGTTTAAAATTGCTGCTGAACTTTGAAGCCCTCTGATGTCTTCCAAAAGTAAAAAACATGTAAACTTAAAGATGCAAACATAAAGTAGACATATTGTATATGAATCAATGTATAATTTATTTGGAATATCCATTTTCCTTATAAGCAGAGAGCTTCAAAGTTAAAAAAAATGCAAAATTTTCAATTTTTTTCATCAAATTTTGGAATTTTTCATCAAGAAATGATGCAAGTATTGACAAGTATCGATTTTACCACTAACATAAAGTAGAATATATCATGAAAAAACAATCTCAGAATCAGAATGAAAGGTAAAAGCATCCCAGAGTTATTAATGCTTGAAGTGACAGTGGTCAGAAGTTCAAAAAATGGCCAGGTCCTTAAGGTATATTTGGGCAGGGTCCTTAAGGGGTTAAGGACTCTGCCCCTTTTTGCAAATCTGACCACTGTCACTTTATGCATTGGAATTGGAATATACTCTGGAATGCTTTTACTTTTCATTCTGATTCTGAGATTTTTTGTGACATATTCTACTTTGACATAGTGGTAAATTTTCATTGTTACTTTCATCACTTCTTGGTGAAAAATCACTCTGCTTTAAAATTCACATATACAATATGTCTACTTCATGGTGGCATCATAAAGTTGACAAGTGTTTACTTTTTCAAGACATCAGAGGGTTTCAAAGTATAGCAGCAATTTTTCAAATTTTCACGAAAAATTCTATATCTGATTTCTTTTTTTTTCAGGGGCCAGTTAGGTTTGAAGGGGATTTTAGGGCCACTCTGTGAGGAATACATCATAAATCACCTCATTATAGAAACTGCACCCCTCAAAGTATTGAAAATGACATTCAGAAAAATCTAAATCTCCATGTTTTACACTAACATGTTCATGTAGCCCTATTTTCTTCATTTATACAAGGGGTATAGGGATAAAAAGCCCCCCAAAATTTGTAACCCAATTTCTCTCGAGAATGGAAATACCTCATGTTGACGTAAAGTGCTCTGCAGACTCACAACTTGGCTCAAGAGGGAAGAGCAACTGTGGGATTTTGGAGAGCGAATTTTGCTGTCATGGTTTTGGGGGGTCATGTTGCATTTAGGAAGCCCCCATGGTGCCAGGACAGCAAAAAAAAAAAAAGAAGAAAAACTCCACATGTGAACTATTTGGAAAAATATACCCCTCAAGACGTAACAAAGGGGGACAGTGAGCCTTAACACTTCACAGGTGTCTGACGGGTTTGCATTGAATTTGGACGAGAAAATTTTACTCCTCTCTAAAAAGCTGGGGTTACTCCAAATTTTCATTTTCACATGGGGTAATAGGAGAAAATGGACCCCAAAATTTGAAGCCCAATTTCTCCCAAGTAAGGAAATACTCCATATGTGGACGTAAAGTGCCCTGCTGGCGCATTACAATGCTCAGAATCAAAGGAGCGCCATTGGGCTTTTGGAGAGAGTTTTTCAGGAATTGAAGTCGGGGGCCATGGACGTTTACAAAGCCCCCATTGTGCCAGAACAGCAGAAACCCCCACATGTGACACCATTTTTGGAAACTACACCCCTCAAGGAACGTAACAAGGGTTACAGTGAGTACTTACACTGGGGATGTCACGATACCGATACTAATATCAGTATCAGTGCCGATAGCAGGTTTTTGCATGGTATCGGGGACTCGTCTAATGTCCCCGATACCAAATCCAATACCTGGTGGAGTGCTCCGCTGCCACTGCCCCGTTCTGCTGTCCGCATTTATGGCGTCTTATGGAGGAGCATGTGACACACACGTCCTGCTATCTACAAGGGGGGCTGCTATCTACAATGGGGGTCCTGCTGGTTACAATGGGGGGTGCTGCGGTCTAGAGGAGGGCTGCTACTAATGTCTGCAGGGGGGTCCTGCTGGCTACAGGGGGCTGCTACTAATGTCTGCAACTATCTATACTACCTACAAGGGGCTACCACCTACTACCCTGTTTCCCCCAAAATAAACCCTACCCTGAAAGTAAGCCCTATCAGGATTATCAGGGTGGGCTGCAATATAAACCCTACCCCAAAAATAAGACCTAGGCCAGGGGTAATCAACTGGCAGATTGCCAGGTGGGGGGCACTGTAGGAGTGTGGAGGATGGGGGGCTGCAGGAGTGTGGAGGATGGGGGGCTGCAGGAGTGTGGAGGATGGGGGGCTGCAGGAGTGTGGAGGATGGGGGGCTGCAGGAGTGTGGAGGATGGGGGGGCTGCAGGAGTGTGGAGGATGGGGGGGCTGCAGGAGTGTGGAGGATGGGGGGGGGGCTTTGGGAGGATGGGGGGCTGTAGCAGTGTGGAAGCCCCCCCATGTTGTTCACGGTACATACCGTAAATAAATAAGCCCTACCCTGAAGATAAGCCCTAGTGTGTTTTTTGTGACTTAAATTAATATAAGACCCGGTCTTATTTTCGGAGAAACACGGTATTAAAGGCAATCTTACAGCAGAGTCACCTGCACTAACTTCAATTTATATGTAGATAGTGCAGGTGACCCGGTTTCTACCGCTGCTCACCATGTGAACGCCGGCGTAATCTCTCGGGAGACATCGGTCTCCCCGCCAATGCAAATTCCCTCTTCTGCCCCATGGAGAAGAGAGAAATCTTGGCTCATACTACAGCAGCTGCCTCCATTGCACACAACAAGGAACCCACATATCAGCACAGTAAGCAGCGCCAGAAACCGGATCACCCTGGTGTCAGATTCCCTTTAAAATAAAAGTACTCGCAATTGGTATCGGCGAGTACTAGAATTAAAGTATCGGTACTTGTACTCGGTCTTATAAAAAATGGTATGGTATTAGTGATTGCATGCAACTGCATGCGAGTAACCTATGTAAGAGAACTGTGGCTGCAGTCCGCAATTCTCATGTGAATTAAAATTAAAATCAACCACACATTGCCCGCCCGACTGACGTTTCGCCACAAGCTGTGGCTTTCTCAAGGGCTTAGAGGCAAATGGCGTGCAAAAGAGCCTTGCAGGGGTTTAAATAACCTGCTATTCAATTATGTCATCAGAACACATCACTTCCCTTTTTCCAAAACGATCATAATTGCACTATACTTAATTGACATCTGTTCTATCCTATCAGGGCTTCTTCTATAACCAATCATTTGGATCCAGAATGCCCTGCGTCTTTGACATCATGATTGTCACCTGTCTCAGCGAATAGCCTTTCACCACGTCACTCACGGCTCCTGTAATTGGATTAGATCCCTTCAGCT
This sequence comes from Hyla sarda, assembly GCF_029499605.1. Classification (NCBI taxonomy): domain Eukaryota; kingdom Metazoa; phylum Chordata; class Amphibia; order Anura; family Hylidae; genus Hyla; species Hyla sarda. The sequence goes on along the minus strand of NC_079189.1, from coordinate 269,278,958 downwards.
ATCTGCGCTACATAAGATGTGCAAGGTGATAGTTCCAGAATGCACAGGATTTGTGTGCATACACCATAGAAGATGCGCAGTCCCGTCTGCGCTTACTGATAGTCTATGGACAGGCAAATTATACCGCTGTGCGTATATCCCATGGATGATGCACAGTCCCGTCTGCGCTGACTGATAGTACACAGAGAAACAGAACTACACTTGTATAGATGAGGATGCGCAAACACCTATGCGCGAACTGTTAGTCTAGATCCTCTAATAAACTCTATATCTGATTAAAGGAGTTAGAAATGATATTGTTACTCTTTGCCTTATATTCATAAGTGGATTGTTATTGTATGGAATTCGATTTTATTACCGCAATGCCATTGTACTTTGAATTAGCTTATAAAGTTACCAGGTAAGTATTGATTTTAATTTGTATCAATTTGTACACATAGTTCTTCCTATTTTATCTAGTTATTTAAAATATATGTCTCCACACAGTAGATAATAATTTGCTGGGTAAGTACTGTATTGTGTCAACTGTGCACATATTATCTATATAATGATTAATTAATGAATATATCAATCTCATATCTTATATTGAACAAAAATTTAATAAACCCTAGATTAGAAAAAACTATGAACCAAAGTTTTCATGATTCATAGTCAGCATTAGTGATGGCTGATGTCTATTCAACATTGGGGCAAGATAGTTGCCACCCTTATAAAGCTAAAGGGGATTAGTGCCCCTATGAACTGTTTGTAAAATTGTGTTTTGATATCTATGTTCTCTGTGTATATATATGTATATATAGATGTATATAATGTCTAACTTTAGATGGTGTTGGCCAGTTTTATCTAGTTTCATTTAACTACTGTCCTAGCCCTGGCCAGCACCCATAAGGTGGAAAACTATCCAAATTACCTTGGTAAATAATGAGGCTTTTGTTGGATAACAAGCTCTGTGAAAGTGTACAGGGGACCCTGTGATTGGTAATAAAGTTTAACACTATGAGCCACCGGGGTTTTCTTAGCCAATGAACTTACACTTAGAGCAGGGGTGGGCGATTATTTTTCCCATGGGGCCACATGAGAAACCGGGTAGTTTTTCCCCCCAGATTAGGCAGCATAGTTGTCCCCCAGATTAGGCAGCATAGTTGTCCCCCAGATTAGGCAGCATAGTTGTCCCCCAGATTAGGCAGCATAGTTGTCCCCCAGATCAGGCAGCATAGATGTCCCCCAGATTAGGCAGCATAGTTGTCCCCCAGATTAGGCAGCATAGTTGTCCCCCAGATTAGGCAGCATAGTTGTCCCCCAGATTAGGCAGCATAGTTGTCCCCCAGATTAGGCAGCATAGTTGTCCCCCAGATTAGGCAGCATAGTTGTCCCCCAGATTAGGCAGCATAGTTGTCCCCCAGATTAGGCAGCATAGTTGTCCCCCAGATTAGGCAGCATAGTTGTCCCCCAGATTAGGCAGCATAGTTGTCCCCCAGATTAGGCAGCATAGTTGTCCCCCAGATTAGGAGCATAGTTGTCCCCCAGATTAGGAGCATAGTTGTCCCCCAGATTAGGAGCATAGTTGTCCCCCAGATTAGGAGCATAGTTGTCCCCCAGATTAGGCAGCATAGTTGTCCCCCAGATTAGGCAGCATAGTTGTCCCCCAGATTAGGCAGCATAGTTGTCCCCCAGATTAGGCAGCATAGTTGTCCCCCAGATTAGGCAGCATAGTTGTCCCCCAGATTAGGCAGCATAGTTGTCCCCCAGATTAGGCAGCATAGTTGTCCCCCAGATTAGGCAGCATAGTTGTCCCCCAGATTAGGCAGCATAGTTGTCCCCCAGATTAGGCAGCATAGTTGTCCCCCAGATTAGGCAGCATAGTTGTCCCCCAGATTAGGCAGCATAGTTGTCCCCCAGATTAGGCAGCATAGTTGTCCCCCAGATTAGGCAGCATAGTTGTCCCCCAGATTAGGCAGCATAGTTGTCCCCCAGATTAGGCAGCATAGTTGTCCCCCAGATTAGGCAGCATAGTTGTCCCCCAGATTAGGCAGCATAGTTGTCCCCCAGATTAGGCAGCATAGTTGTCCCCCAGATTAGGCAGCATAGTTGTCCCCCAGATTAGGCAGCATAGTTGTCCCCCAGATTAGGCAGCATAGTTGTCCCCCAGATTAGGCAGCATAGTTGTCCCCCAGATTAGGCAGCATAGTTGTCCCCCAGATTAGGCAGCATAGTTGTCCCCCAGATTAGGCAGCATAGTTGTCCCCCAGATTAGGCAGCATAGTTGTCCCCCAGATTAGGCAGCATAGTTGTCCCCCAGATTAGGCAGCATAGTTGTCCCCCAGATTAGGCAGCATAGTTGTCCCCCAGATTAGGCAGCATAGTTGTCCCCCAGATTAGGCAGCATAGTTGTCCCCCAGATTAGGCAGCATAGTTGTCCCCCAGATTAGGCAGCATAGTTGTCCCCCAGATTAGGCAGCATAGTTGTCCCCCAGATTAGGCAGCTTAGTTGTCCCCCAGATTAGGCAGCTTAGTTGTCCCCCAGATTAGGCAGCTTAGTTGTCCCCCAGATTAGGCAGCTTAGTTGTCCCCCAGATTAGGCAGCTTAGTTGTCCCCCAGATTAGGCAGCATAGTTGTCCCCCAGATTAGGCAGCATAGTTGTCCCCCAGATTAGGCAGCATAGTTGTCCCCCAGATTAGGCAGCATAGTTGTCCCCCAGATTAGGCAGCATAGTTGTCCCCCAGATTAGGCAGCATAGTTGTCCCCCAGATTAGGCAGCATAGTTGTCCCCCAGATTAGGCAGCATAGTTGTCCCCCAGATTAGCCAGCATAGTTGTCCCCCAGATTAGCCAGCATAGTTGTCCCCCAGATTAGCCAGCATAGTTGTCCCCCAGATTAGCCAGCATAGTTGTCCCCCAGATTAGCCAGCATAGTTGTCCCCCAGATTAGCCAGCATAGTTGTCCCCCAGATTAGCCAGCATAGTTGTCCCCCAGATTAGCCAGCATAGTTGTCCCCCAGATTAGCCAGCATAGTTGTCCCCCAGATTAGCCAGCATAGTTGTCCCCCAGATTAGCCAGCATAGTTGTCCCCCAGATTAGCCAGCATAGTTGTCCCCCAGATTAGCCAGCATAGTTGTCCCCCAGATTAGGAGCATAGTTGTCCCCCAGATTAGGAGCATAGTTGTCCCCCAGATTAGGAGCATAGTTGTCCCCCAGATTAGGAGCATAGTTGTCCCCCAGATTAGGAGCATAGTTGTCCCCCAGATTAGGAGCATAGTTGTCCCCCAGATTAGGAGCATAGTTGTCCCCCAGATTAAGGAGCATAGTTGTCCCCCAGATTAGTATAGTTGCCCCCCAGATTAGGCATCATAATTGTCCCCCAGATTAGTGTAGTTGCCCCCCAGATAAGGCAGCATAGTTGTCCCCCAGATTAGTATAGCTGCCCCCCAGATAAGGCAGCATAGTTGTCCCCCAGATTAGTATAGTTGCCCCCCAGATAAGGCAGCATAGTTGTACCCCAGATTAGTATAGTTGCCCCCCAGATAAGGCAGCATAGTTGTACCGCAGATTAGTTGTCCCCCACATTAGGCAGCTCCACCTTACACTAGCTACGCTACTATAATGTAGCGCTTTGTATCTAACCACCTGCAGTTGTGGAGCGTCATTCAAATACCACCTGCGGTCCTGGGATTCAACGGTTACTCATGGAGATACCACTCCCGGCCCAGCAACACCCACCACTACAGGTTCGGTCTTTTCTATGTTTACAGATATAAAAAAAAATTGTGAACCTTTGAGCGAGGACCTGACCGGAGGATCTAGGCTGCTTACAGAGTGTTACTTATCCAAATGCTACATGATGTTGTGCCCCATTTCTTTATTTGCACTTGCCAAGCATCCTAAAGTACTGCACTAGTGTGCCTTTTTTTTTTCTCAGTTATTAATCTGTATGAGGAATCTACTGACCCCCCCCCCCCACACACACACACACACACACACACACACACACACACACACACACACACTGACACACACTGACACATATAATCACAGACACATATAATCACAGACACATATAATCACAGACACATATAATCACAGACACATATAATCACAGACACACATAATCACAGACACACATAATCACAGACACACATAATCACAGACACACATAATCACAGACACATATAATCACAGACACATATAATCACAGACACATATAATCACAGACACATATAATCACAGACACATATAATCACAGACACATATAATCACAGACACATATAATCACAGACACATATAATCACAGACACATATAATCACAGACACATATAATCACAGACACATATAATCACAGACACATATAATCACAGACACATATAATCACAGACACATATAATCACAGACACATATAATCACAGACACATATAATCACAGACACATATAATCACAGACACATATAATCACAGACACATATAATCACAGACACATATAATCACAGACACTCGCCCGCCCTGCGCAGCAGAGGGAGACAGGATACACGGCCTCTCCTCCTCCTCCCCTCCCTGCTCTGCCTATGGAGGGTTGTAAGACTGCACGGCAGAGAGAAGGCGGGGGAGGGGGAGAGAGGAGACAGGAGGTGCACGCCCCCTCCCCAGCACTGTACAATCTCTTCCTGTCATTGCACGGAGCTCTCCCTGTCACAGGCTGGTGGTGACTCAGACCTGGGCATTGTACGGCCGACAGTCAGAGCGGGCCGGTCAGAGCCAATCAAAGGGCCGTATGTGGCCCGCGGGCCGTACAATGCCCAGGTCTGACTTAGAGTGTTGCCATATAAAAGAGCTGTAATCTGTTTTGAGTATGATTTTCTTCTGCTGAGCTGTTTCTCTGCCTGTAGGAGATCATCCACCTGTATCGATGCATGTGCATTAAATCTGTCTGATAATCAACACGACTGGAGTTGACTGATCACAGGGAGAAAAGAATCCTAACATGAACTCACCCAGAGGGATCTGGGGCATGAAGTCTTTGTAATTGATCGATGCCATTAGCAATCATCGCCTTGTTGATCATCGCCTTTTAATTTTTGTTCCATTTTGGAATATTAGATAATGCCATATGAAGTACTACATATTGTAGATCCTAGTAACTCATATTGAGTGATACAATTAATTATGGCTAAATATTCTTATGTATATGGTTTAATAATTCCGAGGATGATCTTTGAAATTTGTCTCCGTAATTGCTGGATAGTTTTGCCCACATAAAGTTTGGGACACGAGCAAGTGTGGGCAAAACTATCCAGCAATTACGGAGACAAATTTCAAAGCATATTAGTACAATCAATTGTGGACAAGATACTCCAATTGCACGACACACTCAGATAACCCTTTGGGATTGAAATTTTGGGGATTGACCGAGGCGAGGTAACCTCAACCAAATTTTGCTACGAGAAGAGGCAAAATGGATATGGAGACTTAAAGCACAAAGTCCAAATGGCCTAAATGAAGGCTTTACTTTTTCGGCCTTTCTATGAAACCAGCCAGTTATGCAGATATGTGAAATGAAGTTCAATATGAGCCTCAAAAAAGAGCCTCCCCCCCCCCCCCTTTTTTCTATTATACGTTGGTAATGTTCCAAATAGGAACCCTCCTTCCCTTTTATGTAAGATCATCCTTGGAATTATTAAACCATATACATAAGAATATTTAGCCATAATTAATTGTATCACTCAATATGAGTTACTAGGATCTACAATATGTAGTACTTTATATGGCATTATCTAATATTCCAAAATAGAACAAAAATTAAAAGGCGATGATCAACATTGCTAATGGCATCGATCAATTATTTAAAGACTTCATGCCCCAGATCCCTCTGGTCGAGTTCATAGGGGCGCTAATCCCCTTTAGCTTTATAAGGATGGCAACTATCTTGCCCCAATGTTGAATAGACATCAGCCATCACTAATGCTGACTATGAATCATGAAAACTTTGGTTCATAGTTTTTTCTAATCTATGGTTTATTTAATTTTTGTTCAATATAAGATATGAGATTGATATATTCATCCATTAATCATTATATAGATATTGTGTGCACAGTTGATACAATACAGTACTTACCCAGAAAATTATTATCTACTGTGTGGAGACATATATTTTAAATAACTAGATAAAATAGGAAGAACTATGTGTACAAATTGATACAAATTAAAATCAATACTTACCTGGTAACTTAGCTAATTCAAAGTACAATGGCATTGCGGTAATAAAATCGAATTTCATACAATAATAATCCACTTATGAATATAAGGCAAAGAGTAACAGTATAATTTCTAACTCCTTTAATCAGATATAGAGTTTATTAGAGGATCGCGCATAGGTGTTTGTGCATCCTTATCTATACAAGTGTAGTTCTGTTTCTCTGTGTACCATCAGTAAGCGCAGACGGGACTGCGCATCATCCATGGGATATACGCACAGCGGTATAATTTGCCTGTCCATAGACTATCAGTAAGCGCAGACGGGTCTGCGCATCTTCTATGGTGTATGCATACAAATCCCATGCATTCTGGCACTATCACCTTGCACAGCTTATGTCGCGCAGATAGCTGAAGGGATCTAATCCAATTACAGGAGCCGTGAGTGACGCGGTGAATGGCTATTCGCTGAGACAGGTGACAATCATGATGTCCAAAGACGCAGGGCATTCTGGATCCAAATGATTGGTGATAGAAGAAGCCCTGATAGGATAGAACAGATGTCAATTAAGTATAGTCAAATTATGATCGTTTTGGAAAAAGGGAAGTGATGTGTTCTGATGACATAATTGAATAGCAGGTTATTTAAACCCCTGCAAGGCTCTTTTGCACGCCATTTGCCTCTAAGCCCTTGAGAAAGCCACAGCTTGTGGCGAAATGTCGGGCAGGCGGGCAATGTGTTATTGATTTTAATTTAAATTCACATGAGAATTGCGGACTGCAGCCACAGTTCTCTTACATAGGTTATTAGCATGCAGGTGCATGCAATCACTAATACTTGAGCACTTGTGAATTGGATTTTAATTATGGCTCAATAAAAGTTATATTGTATTATTGGATGGGAAATTTAGGGTATCAGTGATCGCTTAGCGATCAATTGTAAATAATATCCCTAACTGACACCTCACAGGTTTTTTGAACAGTGGGCCGTAATTTAAAAAAAATAGATTTTTAACACTGAATTGCTCGTATTACCCCAAATTTTTTATTTTCACAAGTTGTAATATAAAAAAAAACACAACATTTGTAGGCCAATTTCTCCAGAGTAAGAAAATACCCCATATGTCGACATTTGGAGATTTGAGGCCTAAAATGGTGATTTGCACTGCAATGCAAGAGGTTCTGTCATAAAATCTTGAAAAAAAGACACGCCAAGTGACCACCATTTTGAACCTACACCCCTCAAGAAACATAACAAGGAGTACAGTGAGTATTTACACCTCAGTTTTTTAAACTGTGAGACGTAAAAATGAAAAATTAGATTTTTTACACTAAAATGTAAATGTCAATTTTATCATTTTCACATGGGTTAATGTGAGAAATTGGGTTACAAATTTTGTAGGGCTTTTTCCTCCTGAGTGTGGAAATACATCCACATATGGGGTATTGTGTTGGCCGAGCGCACAACAAGGCTCAGAAGTCATAGAGGTCTGTTTGCATTTGAGGCCTATGGCATATCAGTAGCTGACTGTTACATACGTTCAGAGGAAAATACAAAAATGAAACACCCACATGTGACACCATTACAAAAAGTACCCACCCTGAGGAATGGGTATAGGGGTAAAGAGGAAATTTTTAACGCACGGGTGTTCCCTAAGTGTATTTTCCAGGAATGGATGAAGGGTATTTTGGGAAAATTTTCAACCTATGCTCTGCTTCATCATTTTGTGATCAACTAACATGTGGCTCCGAATTGTAGGCCTATTGTTGAGGCCTATGTTTCTTACGGACCTAACTGACGGGAAAATGAAAGAAAGGAACACCCATATGGAAACTTGTTACAAACAGTACACCCCCTAGGGAAGGTGTATAGGGGTAAAGTGGACATTTGGAACAGACGGGTGTTCCCTAAATTTATGTTCCAGAAATGGATGGTGTAGTTTAGGGAAAAGGAAAATTGCAATTTTTCTTCTGATATGCCAATTATGTTCCCAGAATGATGACCCAGAGCATAGCCAAAGGTAAAAATTATTCCCGCCCCAAACCCTATGCTCTGAATCATCATTCTGGAAATATGACGTGTTTGGCCGTCCCGATTCTGTCAGTAGTAGAGCATCTACAGTGACCCCCCGACCTACGATGGCCCCGACATATGATGAAATCGACATACGATGGCCTCTCAGAGGCCATCGCATGTCAATGTCAGCATCGACATACGATGCTTTTTTATGTCGGGGCCATCGCATTAAGTGCTATCCGGCAGCGCCAAATGCTTAAGCTGCTGCCGGATAGCAGCTTAATGTTCCCCGTGTGGTGCGGTAAGTATTACTTACCCCTTCACGATGCTCCGGGGTGCCCTCCGGGTCCAGTGCTGGTCTTCCGGTGTCTTCTCGGCCCTCTCCGATGACGTCAATACGCTCCAATAGGAATGGCGTACGCAGGCCCAGTAAGGCCTTGCGGAAGATAGAAGAGGACCGGGGATGACAGAAGAGGACCGGAGAAGACAGAAGAGGACCGGAGAAGACAGCGGAGGACCGGAGAAGACCAGGAGAGCCCAGCGGAGGCCCAGGATCACCATCGGGAGCGGCGGGGACACCATCTCGAGCGGCGGGGACAGGTGAGTACAGCTTCCTATACTTCACATTGCACGGATCCCTCAACATACGATGGATTCGACAAACGATGGCTCGTTTGGAACGAATTACCATCGTATGTTGAGGAACCACTGTATATAACTCCTCAAACTGTCACCAGAAGTTGGTTGACAGGTGCCACGACCACTGCCACACCCCCTAGTCCCAAATTCCAGCACGTCAGCCAGCCCCTTCCGGTGGAGTTTGACATTTACCACGCCCCCTCCCCACGTGTCCTTACTAAGTACATATGCTGCCCTCAGCTCTACTACGACCCTCACCTCTAACATCTGACGTCATGCTGCTATGGCAACTACGTCCCAGCCCCCTCCCTAGCTTATCACACACACATACATTCACATTAACAATCAGTAAAATACAGACCTCATAGATTGCTTATTTAGTTATGACCAGCCTTTATATCACATTTTCATCTATACCAAAGTAAATCAGTCATTGACAGCAACGCATTATGCCGCATAGCAATTTATAATGGTATTTTTACTATGCGGTAGATTAAAAAATACTAACACTTATTCACAGACACTCCGCTCATTCAGTTTATTATGAAAAAAGCGATTCACAGACACGCAACTATATTTCTAAAAAGAACCTAAAACTACTAACCTTTTAGGGGAGAGATGCACGGCGTGCTAGTCACAGTGCGGAATCTTTCTGAATAGCATAGGCTTCATAGTGCGAGCTCTGTATAATAGTAGGCGGGGGCTAAATTTTGTAGATTTCTATGCATACGCCTATACCAACAAGCCCGGACATATCTTGTGTAATAACGCCCCATTGTGAGATAGTAGGTGGAGGCTAAATTGCGCAGATTTCTATGTATGAAATGTCTGGACATGTGTGAAAGGGAGTGACTGAAAACCTCATGGTTGCAGGTCACCACCCATATATATTTCCCTTAATAGATACTGTATATAGTCGAGTATAAGCCGACCCGAATATAAGCCGAGGCCCCTAATTTTACCCCAAAAACCCAGGAAAAGTTATTGACTCGACTATAAGCCTAGGGTGGGAAATACATCACCCCCCATGTAATCATCCAGACCACCGTCATCATCCCCCCCTTTCATCATCACCGCCTGTCAATCCCTTCATCATCCCCCCCTTTCATCATCACCGCCTGTCAATCCCTTCATCAGTGGTCTCCAACCTGCGGACCTCTAGATGTTGCAAAACTACAACTTCCAGCATGCCTGGACAGCCATCGGCTGTCCAGGCTTGCCGGGAGTTGTAGTTTTGAAACCTCTGGAGGTCCGCAGGTTGAAGACCACTGCGGCCTCTGTCATCATCCCCCCCTTCATCATAATCCCCCCTTCATCATCACCGCCTGTCAATCCCTTCATCAGTGGTCTTCAACCTGCGGACCTCCAGATGTTTAAAAACTTCAACTTCCAGCATGCCTGGAATGATGACGAAGGCCGAAGTGGTCTTCAAACTGCGGACCTCCAGATGTTGCAAAACTACAACTCCCAGCATCCCTGGGAGTTGTAGTTTTGAAACCTCTGGAGGTGAGCAGGTTGAAGACCACTGCGGCCTTCGTCATCATCCAGCCCCCTCCTTTTGTTTTGTACTAGCCTCCCCTTGGTGGGAAGTTAGGGTGAGCTGGTCCGGGCCATCTATGCTGCAGGGACCGTCCGGTGGAGATGGTTAGTTGTTGCGGGCTGTCCATTTTCACCGGGGGGGGGCCTCTTCTCCGCACTTCAGGCCCCGACTAGTGACATTGCCTTGACGACGACGCACAGGGATGTTGCGCATGAACGACCCTGTGCGTCATCGTCAAGGCAACGTCACTACTCCGGGGCCGGGCACGGAGAAGAGGCCCCCCCGGTGAAAATGGACAGCCCGGAACGACTAACCATCCCCTCCGGACGGTCCTTGCAGCACAGATGGCCCGGACCAGCTCACCCTAACTTCCCGCCGAGGGGAGGTGAGTACAAAACAAAAGGGGGGGCTGGATGATGACTAAGGCCGCAGTAGTCTTCAACCTGCGGACTTCCAGAGATTTCAAAACTACAACACCCAGCATGCCCGGACAGCCGATGGCTTGCTGGGAGTTGTAGTTTTGCTACATCTGGAGGCCCACAGGTTGAAGACCACTGATGAAGGGATTGACAGGCGGAGAGTTCACTCGAGTATAAGCCGGATGGGGCGTTTTCAGCACGAAAAATCGTGCTAAAAAACACGGCTTATACTAGAGTATATACGGTAATCAAACTGACCAGTAATGTAAAGTTTAAAAAGCTTTATTGAACAGATAAAACAATACAAATAATAACAGATAATAAAAAAGACATATTTTTGGTATTGGGCATTATAAATATAATGATATTTAATACAATATAGGTTATTAATATACATAATATTCACAAAGTTAACCAGGAAGTTTATAAAAATGTCAGTTCTTTTTATAGGAAGCAAATTTCCCTTTGTTAACACCGGCGGTGTAGAAGGTGTAAGATATATTCCTCGTTTATTCCATCCAGAATCTCTCTAGTGCTTGAATTACCCACAACACTGGATGGTATGTTTAATTCAGCTATGGCACGGATAAATGTTTCCCATCCAGGTGGAATTTTGTTTTTTAGCAATCCGTGGCTTTTAGTTGTGTTTTGCGCAAAGTCCACCATATTAGATGCAGGAACCACATTACCCTTGTAAATATATTCACCTTTATCACTCCACACAGTAACAGCTCTGTTCTGGAGAATCCTGCTTAATAATCAATATAATTTCTTTTAAACCTGGGATTGACATTATTCACAATCTCATTCATATCTTCACTTTTATTAGTAGTGGAATTTGTCAATTGTTGAGGACCAGGAGCAGTTGTTGTAATAAGATTTAAAGACGTTAACTCTTTTACATCCTGTTTAGCAAGAATCAAGTATTTTTACAGTATATCTGTGTATGGTTTAATTTTCACGTCATCATGCAGATCGCCACGCTGTAAAACATCGCTAATTGCACTCAAGACGATGTATTACACTTTGCCGTATGCTAGATGTAGGTGTAACGGCCTGATTTATCTTGTTGAGTTCGTGTTTGGGCACCAAGTACATTTTCTCTGTATGCTCCATTATTTGTTAAAAAGCAGGCTCGCTATTAATGGAATTGCAAACCCCAACAGCGGACCTATGAACCCACCAGTCTGATTCACTAAGCGCTTCTTTTTCTTTATGGGCAGGGTCTGATCACTCTGCTTCCTTATAGCTTTACGCCACTTCTTTAGTATATTTTTCTTGAGGTCTTTTAGAGGTATATGACCTTTTAAGATGTTTAAAGCAATGTCCCCTATGGCTGTTATTAAATCATCACTCGCGTGACGCAAGATAGATTTTCTGACCGAAGGAGTAGCCTTCACCAGGGGTTTTTAAGAGAGCCCAATTTCGTCTTAATCTCTCAGACATCTTGCCGGTACTATGTACACCGCATAGAATGCACTACAAAGTGAAAGCATTACTTTTTTGAGCTATTTTTCTTTGGTATATACACCGCTGGTAAAGCTGGAGGGAAGAGCCCTGACCTTAAACGATACTGTTCAGGGGTATTGCCACGTAAATCAACTAGTAAATGACCGTAAGGCTCTCGTGTGGCATCCTCAAAGCCTTCTAAAAATCATGTACTTGGTATTTAAATTTATGGTTCTGCTCTTTTTACCCTGTCAAAATATGTTTTGCACTAAATACAATATACTAAGATTTCTGTGATGAACATACTTGGTAAATGCTTTTTCTATTTTGTTATTTTCGCTAGCGCTCTCCATGAGGTCATCAACTTGTCTAGTGGGAAGAGATCATCATCTATAAATGTATGCGGCAAGCCTTCAATAAATCTAATGTTTGGGAAAGAATGAGACAGGTCATCGTACAATTTTTGCTAACATGCATAAAACCAAACAATATTTTCTGGGGTTTGCGATATGTGAGTTTTTGCATTATAAAGCAGCTGGGTAACAAAATAACTTTCTAGAGTTGGACGGACCCGCTAAAATACATGAAAAGGGATGCTGTAGGCGGGGGTCCATGCTAATGGTCAAAGAGCATTTAGAAACCAAAAGGTAATGATAGCCAGTTCAAAAACTGCGTCTTTGGGTGCAGGACTTCTGGCTCACTGTTCCTGAGCTTCTTAAAATGTCAGTAACTTCAGGTTCACTCATCCTGAGCTTCTTAAAAAGGTCTGCAACCATGTCTGAAAAAGAGGGGCGTAACTGTGTGACGACTACATTAAATACCAAACGGTAATGTTGTAAAATCATCTAAATAGTTTCTCTTTGTATATACACATCTGAGTCTTACGCAGGGGTCTTGTTTCAATCTCCCACCGCATCTTATGCCTAACCATACCTGGTTGCTCCACTGTTATGCATTTTTGGTTTTCAGGGGCTGGATTACGGATAAACTCCAAAACTAAGTCCTTTAGGCTATCAAAATTAATATATTGTTGTATTTATTGTAATGCCCTTAACCTTTAGGACCATCTTACCAGTGTTCAGCTTGTAGCCGTAAGTTTTTGGCCCGGCAGATACAAACTCTGTGATGTATGTATCATCAGGGATTCCACTGGTTAATTTGCCCAAATAATCGCCTAATGGTGGGTTACAATCACCCTCTTTGTGCACAAAAATTACAGAATCTGTGTCATGTGGCATCATTAATTATTTGACTAAATTAATGGAACGTCATACAAGATTTTCTTCTTGTATGCCGGGCCATGACAAAGTTTTGTAATTAGTAGAGCTAGACCAAATTTTTCAAAATGTATTTTCCACTGTTTTGCGGGAGAAATCAGTGGATGGAATATTATGACTAGGCATGGTTGGTGGTGGGTTGCCCAACCGCTATAAGAGTAAATTTCCACCTAAAAAAAAAAGAGTAAAGTTAGAAAGCAGCCTGTGAAAATATTTGGTCAGTCTAAGAGAGCCTTATCTTTAGGTACAACACAACAAACAGATCCTCTAATCTGTGATGATCCTTTAGAGGGCCCCAGTAACGGACATCATACTTCACACACCCAGACCTGCGGCAACCCAGCCTTATTGGCGAAACGTCACAGAGAGGCCCTGAAATTTGACTGCCAAAACATGACAGCTACAACACAGCAAACATAACCTCTAATCTGCGATGATCCTTTAGAGGGGCCCAGTAACATACATAATATTTCACAACCCCAAACCTGCGACAACCCATTAGATCAGTCCAGTAACCTACACCATACTTCACAACCCCAGACCTGTGACAATCCTTTAGAGGCGCCCAACAGCATTTCCCAACCCTTGCAAAACCATACAAGTCAGCCCCCGTCAGAGAGGTCTGTTCAACATAATGTAAACCCCCAAATATTTGAATTTTTATTTCATTGAGTGAGAGACCTATATGCATTAAATGGTATTGAAGATATAGATCACTTTAGATTTGTGAATCTGCATCGTATTAATTCATTTGTAGAGGCGGCGAGTGTAGTACATGACGCTATCCAGGCCTTTGTGGACAGTATAATCAGTGAAATTAACCCAGGGGACTTTGTTCAATTATGTCTTGAAGTCCTTAGATCCCGTATACAGGTCAAAACAAACCCAGAGATGAGTTGAGTATTGAGGATTTCCCAAATGCTGTAGCAGCAGCATTGCAGAGTAACACGCAGTGTCTGGCCACAGATTGTCTAAAACTGGTGGTCACTGTAATCAGGAATAGAAGAGGTGGTGCTAAGCACTGGTTAAAGTCTATTGCTTACAGTCAGATAATCAAGCAGAAAAAGCGCTGGTTGTATGACTTTAACAATTACGACTCTAATCTATGTTTGACCGATAGTTTAAATGCCCTAACAACCGGTGGCGATATTAGCGATACTGTTTTATTAGAACAGGCCCATCAGATACACGCTGCTCTGTCTATACCAGACAATGAGTTAGTGAGTTTTAATGTCATTGTAGATTTTGAAAAATTTATGAACATCACCATTAAAGTGCTGTACTACAGTAACAGTGATTGGCAGTATTTCCATACTGGTAAAAATCCAACAGGAAAAATTGTGTATATTCTACACCACGATGACCATTACAATGGTATTAAAAATATCAAGGGGTTCATCGGGGAGTGTTATTTTTGTAACCTCTGTACTTCGGTCTACAACCATCAAAATAACCACACCTGTCAAATGTTTTGTCATTCATGTGAACGCTCAACATGAACCGATAGTGTGGGGCCGCAGCCACGCTGCAGTACCTGCCCTGTGTTTTGCTGCTCCAGGGAATGTTTAGAGATACATGAGCAGATAGTTCTACAAAGTTTGGAAAAACATAAGTGTAGCGGATTGAAGTGTAGTTCTTGTGGTGGCCGTATGCATAGATTTGACTATCATCTCTGCTATATGCAGTGCTACAAAGCAAAGAAAGTGATCTATATGTTTTTTTACAATTTTGAATGTACACAAACGCAAAAAAAATACATGAGCCCAATTATATTTATGCAACAACATTGGCCCTCATTTACTATTCTAAACCCGACTTGTTTTGTCGGGTTTTTTTGGCGCATCTTTGTGCGCCAGTCTGCGACACGATGCAACATTTTTTCCCAATGGACCCGATGTGGATTCTCCCAAAGCCGAAAAAGGGGCGTAACCCGACATTACTGAGCTTTTCCTCGTATTTACAAAGGTTTCCAACCCGAATTTGTTGAATTGTTGTGGATTTTTTCCCGACAACTCAGGAGTTGGAAACCAAAACCCACGTGCGACAAACAGGATGCGACATAATAATAAATACCAGGGGAAAAAAGCAGTCGGGTAAGAAAGCAAGATAGACTTACAACCCGATTTTCTAAGTAAATGAGGGCCATTGTACGGCGCAAATTCCTGGGAATTTGAAGGTAAAACCTGTACGCATGACTTTGTGCAATTCTTTACCAGCTGTAAATTTACAGGTTATACCTTTATTGCGCACAATGCCGGGAGATATGATTCATACTTTATTGTAAAATCTAGAGAGAGGGAGGAAGGCGCCTAATGTGCGGGATCAGTAGATCTTGTTGGTGGGGGTAGGGGACGGTAATTCCCAAGCCGCTTACCAGAGTTGGTTGTGCGCCCACACACAACAAGGTAAAGTGCAGAAGAAGTGAAGAAGAAAGTCCACTGCAGCCCTCCTGGGTGAGAGTAAAATCAAAACCGAAAGACCAGGGAGTCAGGAGTTTATCTGGCGCAGAGAGGAACCATCAGGCAGCCAAGTAAAATCAATGGATTTATTAGATGCAACGCGTTTCGCTGCGCAGCGAAACGCGTTGCATCTAATAAATCCATTGATTTTACTTGGCTGCCTGATGGTTCCTCTCTGCGCCAGATAAACTCCTGACTCCCTGGTCTTTCGGTTTTGATTTTACTTTATTGTAAAGGAACTCATTAGTGAAAAGTTATAGGTAAAAATTATTACTCAAGGGGGTCGGCTTTTATGTGTGACATTACCAGACTTGAAAATACGCTTCATAGACTCCCTAAATTTAATTCCCATGAAGCTCAGCAAATGACCTCAAGCTATGGGTTTTCCAGGGTCAAATGGTCATTTTACCCACTTTTTTAATACCGAACAGAATCAGGACTATGTGGGACCTGTACCAGATGTTAAGTATTATGGGGTTGAATATATGATGCCTGGTGACAAGAAGGAGTTTATGGAGTGGCATTCGACCAAAAAACTAAACTTTTAATTTTAACCCTTTAAGGACCGGGGTTTTTTCCGTTTTTGCATTTTCGTTTTTTGCTCCTTGCCTTTAAAAAATCATAACTCTTTCAATTTTGCACCTAAAAATCCATATGATGGCTTATTTTTTGCGCCACCAATTCTACTTTGTAATGACGTCAGTCATTTTGCCCAAAAATCTACGGTGAAATGGAAAAAAAAATCATTGTGCAACAAAATTGAAAAAAAATACGCAGTTCTGTAACTTTTGGGGGCTTCCGTTTCTACGTAGTACATTTTTCGGTAAAAATGACACCTTATCTTTATTCTGTAGGTCCATACGATTAAAATGATACCCTACTTATATAGGTTTGATTTTGTCGGACTTCTGGAAAAAATCATAACTACATGCAGGAAAATTAATACGTTTAAAATTGTCATCTTCTGACCCCTATAACTTTTTTATTTTTCCGTGTATGGGGCGGTATGGGGGCTCATTTTTTGCACCGTGATCTGAAGTTTTTAACGGTACCATTTTTGCATTGATAGGACTTATTGATCGGACTTATTGATTTAAATGATATAAAAAGTGACCAAAAATGCACTATTTTGGACTTTGGAATTTTTTTGCGCGCACGCCATTGACCGAGCGGTTTAATTAATGATATATTTTTATAATTCGGACATTTCCGCGCGCGGTGATACCACCTATGTTTATTTTTATTTTTATTTACACTGTTTTTTTTTTTTTTATTGGAAAAGGGGGGTGATTCAAACTTTTAATAGGGGAGGAGTTAAAGGACAAGTCTCACAGTAAACAATTGTTCAGCTTTTAGTGCAGAAGGTAAAGTTATATAGGTTTGTAAATCACTTCCATTACCAATGCTGCTTAGAAACAAGCTTTATCTGCATTCTTCTGTCTGACAGGAAATTCAGCTGTTCCAGGTTTTCATGGGGAGGGAGCTGCCAGCGTAGGGCTGTCACACTGAGAATGGAGGGGAGGGAGAGTAGAATTGTCACACTGAGCACTGGGGAGAGAGGAGTGCAGGGCAGAGGAGGGGGGAGGTGATTGTGCCACTGTAAAGCTGTTTCATTGAGAGGAGGAGGGGGAGGGAGTGATTTTACAGTGTAAAACTGCAGCTTCAACTCCAGGGTCCCTCTCTCTGAGCACTGAGATTACATTTTGTTTCCTCGTGGCCACCCTGCTGTATAGGGCTATGATTGGAGCTCAGTGTTATGTGGGAGTGAGCTAGCAGAGCTGTGGGAGTGGCTAACATAAGTTAGGGGTGGTAACAAGTTCTCTGCTCAGGCAGCTGTGAGCAGGAAATGTGAGCAGTGCATGCAGGGAAATGTAGTCTTTGAGATCACAGGCATAGCCACCATAACCAGGAAGTAACTGCAATTTATGAGCTGAATAGCTGGTGAATGGGGGGCGGAAAAAAAATCACAAACATGTCAGAGAGGTGGTAGGTGAATATACTATGGAATGGCTAGGTATTTTTTTTTTTTTTTTGCTGCATGGGATATCTTCTTTAAATGATCTTTATTCACTTTTTTTTCACTTTTTTTTGCAGTGTTATAGGTCCCATAGGGACCTATAACACTGCACACACTGATCTTCATCATTGATCACTGGTTTCTCATAAGAAACCAGTGATCAACGATTCTGCCGCATGACTGCTCATGCCTGGATCTCAGGCACTGAGCAGTCATTCGGAGATCGGACAGCGAGGAGGCAGGTAGGGGCCCTCCCGCTGTCCTGTCAGCTGTTCGGGATGCCACGATTAGCCGCGTCTATCCCGAACAGCCCGACTGAGCTAGCCGGCCACTTTCGGTTTCACTTTTAGCGCTGCACGCTATTAGAGGCGGGTCCCGGCTTCACTATGACGCCGGGCCCGCCGCGATATGACGTGGTTTTACTGTGTAACCCCGCGTTATATCAGGAGAGCAGGACCAAGGGCGTACCTGTACGCCCTTGGTCCTTAAGAGGTTAAAGCAGAGCTCAAAACCTACTGTAAACAAGACGTTGAGGTTTTGAGACAGGCCTGTGAGCTCTACAGAGACAGAGGGATGGAGATGACTAGGAAAACCATTTCCAAATACAATAGGCATCTGAAGAAAAATGTTGCGGAGGTTCAATGTGTTGATCCTTTTCAGCTCGTCACTCTGGCTTTCTGTATTTATGTATCGATTTAAGTTTCTCCCTAAAAACAAAATTTCCTGCGCCGCTCAATCCTCGTGATGCCCTTTATGGCGGAAGAACTAACACCATATAGCTCTATCACAAACATGGTGAGGGTGATACAATATATTATGATTTTACCAGTCTATACCCGTTTATCAACAAAACAAAAATGCATCCTGTAGGTCATCCACGCATCATATATGCAAATTTTACCCACATCAAAAATTACTTTGGAATTGCCCAGGTTAAGGTGTACACCCCCCCCCCCCCCCCCCCAAGAGATTTGTTCTTCCCTGGGTACAGGATCTCTGAGATCTATGAAGTTTGGCGCTTCCCTGAGACTACACAAGACCTCTTTACACCCTACATTAAACTTCATTCAAGGGACAAACAGGACGCATCGCGTTACCCTAGCTGGTGCAGGGATGCTGTTAAGAAACAGCAATACACTGATTCCTTTTTTTATTTTACATTTTTTTTTAAAGTATTTATAACTTTTGATGAAAAACAAACACATATACAATGAACAAGTAGCTCAAGCACGGAGCTACCCAACCCCCCCCCCCCCCTTTAACCTCTTAAGGACCCAGGACGTACGGGCAGAGATCAGAAGCGGATGCCTGCTGAAATGCTTCAGCAGGCATCCAGGGCAAATGCCGAGGGGAGCCATGTAGGCCCCCCATGTCGGCGATCGCCGCAAATTGCAAGGGAAATCGCCCCTTGCGATCTGCGGCGATACCGGGCTGATCGGGTCTCTGGGACCCGACCGCCCAGTAATTTTGCATGATCCCGGTTGTCACAGACAGCCAGGACCATGCTAAAGTATAAGAGCGAGGTGGCAAGCCTGCCACCTCCTCCTATCCCCTGCGATCCGTCGGTTAGCTAACCGACCAATCGCAGGGGGGCGGTTACTTCCTCCCGCCCTGCTTGGCCCCTGGAAGTCCGGAGAGGATGGTAGGAAGACCATAGGACGCGGCAGGGGACGGGGGAGTGCTGGGGACCGGCCCCGGTACTTACCTCGTCCCTGAAGACCCAGATCCCGGCGAAGAAGACGGCGGCGGCGACAGGTGAGTTTCTCTTCAGCCGCGGTCGGGCCCTTTACAGCAATGCACGTCGCTGTAAAGCGACATACATTTCCGTTATGGGGACCCTGTATACTACAACTCCCAGCATGCCCAGACAGCCCTTGGCGTCTGGGCATGCTGGGAGTTGAAGTTTTGCAACTTCTGGAGGTCCACAGTTTTGGGACCACTGTGCCCTTCCAGATGTTGCAAAACTACACATCCTCAGCATGCTCTTACTGTCCAGGCATGCTGGGAGTTGTAGTTCTGTAACATCTGGCCCTTCAGATGTTGCAGAACTACAACTCCCAGCATGCCCTTACTGTCCAGGCATGCTGGGAGTTGTAATTTTGCAACATCTGGAAGGGCACAGATTGGAAACCACTGTATTAGTGGTCTGCAAACTGTAGTCCTCCAGATGTTGCAAAACTACAACTCCAAGCATGCTGGGAGTTGTAGTTCGGCAACATCTGGCTCTAAAGATGTTGCCGAACTACTACTTCCAGCATGCCTGAGAATGTTTGGGAGTGGGGCGTGGCCTGGCAGCCAGACTTCATGGACGCATAGCTGCATAGCTCCTGAGCTAAGCGACTGGATTTAGGAGACTGTCAGCGGCTGAACCTCTACAATTAACTACAGAGGTGTCGGACCTTCTCCTGATCAAGATGCCGCATCGCAAGAGGGGTAAATCGTCGGGAAGACCTAAAAAACTTAACGATTTCTACAGCACTGCAGGCCGAGGTGGAAACCAAGATGGCGCTGCCTCCTCACAGCGCGCGTCTTCTCCGGCATCTTCCTACAGCAGCAGGCGGGACTGCAGCAGACAGGGCGCCCTAAGCCCAGCTCGGAGCCGCAGAAGCTCCTCTCTCCCGCCTGACAACCCGCTTACTCAGATGGAGACACCTGTGGAAAGCAGATCTCCGCAAGCAGAAGCAGATTCCCCAGCTGACACATGGCAGGTACGTGCCCCGGCTGTCTCTGCTCCAGCATCCCCAGCGTCTGATAGCCCGGTGAAACAGAGGCCGCGGCTGTCTTCCCCTGAAGGAGAGACTGCTCAAACCCCTGCTTTGCTATTAACCCCTGCTCTGAGTGATGATCTATTCGCTGCATTCTCCACCACAGAGGCCCCAGTTTCTGAGACAACCCTGAAGTCCATGCTGCAAGCTTTAAGTGCTTCTATACATAGGAGCATTATGCATTCCTTGCACCCACTGCAGACATCTGTAAATGAGCTTGGTGCTAGAGTGGATCATGCAGAAACGAAAATGGCTGAATATGCAGGTTCACATAATGACCTTATTGATGCCCACTACAATCTTGAATCTGAAGTGCAAACTTTAAGATCAAAAGTGGCAGACATTGAGGACAGGTTGCAACGGAATAATGTAAAACTGCGGGGAATACCTGAAACTGTGGCACCTAAAGACCTCACTGCGTATATACAGAAATTGATTAAAAGTGTCCTGCCGGACTGTTCTCAACGGGATCTACTGTTGGACAGAGCCCACAGGGTACCAAAACCTATGCATTTGGCTGATGATGTACCCAGAGACGTGCTGGTTAGGGTGCATTTCTATCACATTAAAGATGCCCTGATGTACAGAGCTAGACAACGAGATGCTCTTCCGGATGAATTCAGCTCTGTGTCTCTATATACTGACCTTTCTGCTGTGACGCTTCAAACCCGCAGACAACTCCAACCAGTAACAATGCAAAAATGCCTTACAACTGGGGTTATCCTACCCGCTTATTAATACACAAGGACGGCGTAACGCATGTAATTCACTCATTGAATGAAGGATCCTGTCTCTTACAAAAATGGGGATTATCCGTGGTCAACCCGACTGATAAACAAAGATCGTCCCCGAGATCTGTTCAAGCTGACTGGCAAATTGCAGGGAAATCGCATAGAGGTCACCGCTGAATAGCATTCTTAAAGTTCTGGCCTCTTCCTGATATCCAATGTGGTCCAAGTCTGGCATTCAGGAGACTTTGTCATCCCTCCAACTTGATGGTGCCCAGTCACCGTATATTTCCTGTTTCTATAGAATGGTTCACCTGAGAACCGACCTTACTGTTGTTCTATTAGTGTTCTTGTGTTTTGTTTGTTTTTGTCAGGTACTAAAGGAGACAAATTTGAAGACATTGAATTTTCCCATACCAACTACTCTACATTATTGCCTACCAGGAGATGGGGACATATGGTAGCATCACCTATATATAGTATGGTACTAACTGTTATGTCTCTAAATGTAAATGGACTGAATGTGCCGGCAAAACGCTCTTATTTATGGGCGGAGGCAAAGATAACTAATTGCGATGTCTTGTGTGTACAGGAAACGCATATCCTTTCGCAGGATGCTTTCAGGGTTAAGCATAATAGTTTTCCACATGTTTTTCAGTATCACTATGATACGAAGTAGAGGGGAATCTTGATTGCGATCAAGAATACTGTTGCATTCACCCTACTCAACAGTGTAATAGACCCACATGGTAGATACATAATTTTAGTCTGCACTATAAATAATACGGTTTATACAATAGCTTCTATTTATGCGCCTAATAAGGGTCCCACACTAAACCAATTTCAATATCTAAGCTTATCCATAGAGAAGAGCTGTATGATACATGGAGACTTCTCCACACCACGGAGAAAGATTTTCCCCATTACTCTGCAACATATAATTCATATTCGCGTATAGATTTGTGCTTAGTGGATAGGACGGCTCTGAGGTTTTTAAAATCTGCGACTATTGAGCCACTTAGATGGTCAGATCATGCCCCACTAGTAACAGTATTGGATGAAAAAGAGGCTTCCACACCAACATACCTATGGAGGTGTAACGAATTTCTTATGAACCATACGCAGTATGGAATGGAGATAGACAAAGACTTACATACATATTTCACAATCAGTGCGACATCTGACATATCTAAAACTACAATTTGGAATGCGCACAAAGCTTACATTAGAGGTAGTTTTATTAAGCTAGGACACGCGTACAAAAAAATTAAAAACTGAACAGCTAGATACTCTACTAACTAAGCAACGTACGCTTGAACAACAAAATAAAATAGCGCCATCCAATGATATAGCAGCAGAATTAAACAAGGTGAGATCTGAAATAAAGACCCACTTCATAGAACAATATGCTAAATCCCTTCATAAACTTAAAGCTAAGTATTATGCGCATAATAACAAAGCAGGTAAATTACTTGCCAACAGGCTAAAAGAGAGGCAAACAAAATCTAGGATCCCTTACCTGAAAGACGACTTTGGTGGGGGGAAAATATACCATCCGCAACTTATAGCTGACAAATTCATGAGATATTATGCTGGACTATATAACTTAAGCGCAGGAAATTTAGTTCGTGCTCCTACTGAGGAGGACATAAATACTTTTTTGAGAACACTAAAACTCCCACGTTTATCCTCCATACAGCTGTCTTCCCTAAATTCCCCTATAACTCAGGACAAAATAAATAAATTAATTACCTCTCTCCCCCTTGGTAAGTCACCGGGCCCAGATGGTTTTAGCACGGCCTATTATAAGCGATTTCGTACTACTCTTCTCCCCCATCTACATGCGTTCATAGCACACGCCTTTAGCTCGGGTGAACTTCCTAAAGAAAATCAATCCGCTTTAATTGTAACCCTTCCAAAACCGGGTAAAACTCCTGATACCCCAAGTAATTTCCGCCCTATATCACTACTAAATGTAGACTTAAAAATATTTGCCAAACTGCTTGCATCCAGAATGGTTGCATCCAGAGATGATTACATTACATACCTAGGTGTCAAACTGACCCCTTCCTTTGACGCGCTGTTTAGACAAAACTACACTCCTTTTTTAATTGAATTACGTAAGGAATTGGACAATTTAGGTAAATATGAAGTGTCTTGGGCGGGGAAAATAGCAGCTTTTAAGATGCTGCTACTCCCTAAATTATTATATTTATATCGTACATTACCAATCTCCCTCCCAACCTCGTACCATACTCAACTTAAATCATTACTGAACAAATTTGTTTGGTCATCTAAAAAAACAAGGGTGTCGTGGGGAGTGATGTGCCTAAATAAACAGAAAGGGGGTATTGGATTGCCGGACCTACAGAAATATTATAATGCCACTCTAATCTCCCAATTTAAAACTCTTTGGTCAGATGTCCCGCTATGCCTTGGATACAGATAGAAAGCACATTAGCAAATACAATACAACCTAGAACTGTTTTGTATCTTTCACTGTGGGACCTGAAGATGCCCCAGAACATGTCACCTCTGACCCTGGCTGGGTTAAAGTGCTGGACAAGGCTTCACAATAGTCATGGTGCTGTGCAGCTCTCCTATCCAATTCACATGCCCCTATCCATAATCGCTCATGCTAGTCCTGACCTAGATGTATCCTCCTGGATCAGGTGTAATGTTACCTGTCTTGGTGACATATGTAAGAGAGGTGTGATGCGCCCCTTTACTGATCTTTGCTCCACTTACGCAATATCCACTAATGATTTCTATAAATATCTACGTATTAGACATATCCTAGAGTCAAGTAAATCCAGAGTATGGTGGTATTCTCAGGAAGGTTTTCGCTTATTTCAATTAGCAATAAAAGGCCTTCAACCTATATATACCCTCTTGGATACGCAAGTGGATTATTTTAAAAGGACCCCCTTTGTTAAATGGGAGCAAGAACTAGCATGTACTATATTGGATGCTGAGTGGGTACAATCAGCGAAATGGATGTCTAGATCCCTAGGATGTGTTTCACATTTAGAGGCGTTTATCAAAAATGTTCCCAGAGACTTCGAACCTATGTTGGAGGGGATGTGGTCAAATAGGGACTCTATACCATATACTATGGCGATGCCCGAAAATAATCCGCTTTTGGGAAAATATAGAGGTAGTATTAAAACGATTATTCGGATTAACGGGGTCTTTATCCCCCAAATTAGCCCTCCTCTTGGTGGGGGTACAAGACCTGCCAGTATCAATGAGAATTCTAATTTGTCCTAACCATAGCTAAATTGATTAAAACATGTAGATGGAAATCTGACGAACCACCATTAGTGACAGAAGTGGTCTCTCTTCTTAATGTTGCCTATAAGTATGAAAGAGCAATAGCATACTCAGAAAGCTGCGTAGATAAATTCAAATGTACATGGATTACTTGGGAAATCTCTGAATACTATGTACCTTGACTGTAACAATCTCTAATTTTATCTTTTTTGTCTTTAAAATGTCTCTCTTACTCTACTTTACTAACACGAAGGCGATGAGAACTTGTTGATGTCTATATGCTTATATGTTTTCAACATACCTGACATAAGTTGTTTAATGTATTCTATATGTTGTTACATTTGGGAAAATACTCATAAAAAGATTTAAACGAGAATGTTTGGGAGTTGTGGTTTTGCAACAACTGGAGGCACACTGGTTGGGAAACATTGTCTGTTTCCTAACTTAGTGTTTCCCAACCTGTGTGCCTCCAGCTGTTGCAAAACTATAACTACCAGCATGCACTGACTGTGCATACTGGGAGTTGTAGTTTTTCAACAGCTGGAGGTCCCCCCCCCCCCCCTGTGGGCAGGGGCTTACAGGGGCTTACAGTGAGTATCAGGCTGCAAGTTTGCAATGCGGCAAATTTTGCGCGGCAGCTCAAATTCGCAGCGGGAAACTCGCTGTAATCCCCCGCCCGTGTGACTGTACCCTAAAAACACTACACTACACTAACGCAAAATAAAATAAAAAGTAAAAAACACTACATATACACATACCACTACACAGCCCCCCTCCCCAATAAAAATGAAAAACGTCTGGTACGCCACTCTTTCCAAAATGGACCCTCCAGCTGTTGCAAAACAACAACTCCCAGTATTGCCGGACAGCCGTTGACTGTCCAAGAATGCTGGGAGTTTTGCAACAGCTGGAGGCACCCTGTTTGGGAATCACTGCCGTAGAATACCCCTATGTCCACCCCTATGCAAATCCCTAATTCAGGCTTCAAATGCACATGGCGCTCTCACTTCGGAGCCCTGTCGTATTTCAAGGCAACAGTTTAGGGCCACATATGGGGTATCGCCGTACTTGGGAGAAATTGCCTAACAAATTTTGGGGGTCTTTTTCTCCTTTCACCCCTTATGAAAAGGTGTAGTTGGGGTCTACACCAGCATGTTAGTGTAAAAAAATAATTTTTTTACACTAACATGCTGGTGTTGCCCTATACTTTTCATATATAAAGCCCCCCAAAATTTGTAATGCAATTTCTCCCCACTACAGAGATACCCCATATGTGGGCGCAAAGTGCTCTGGGGGCGCACAACAAGGCCCAGAAGGGAGAGTGCGCCATGTACATTTGAGGTGATTTACACAGGGGTGGCTGATTGTTACAGTGGTTTTGACAAACGCAAAAAAAACAAAACCCCACATGTGACCCCATTTCGGAAACTACACCCCTCACGGAATGTAATGAGGGGTGCAGTGAGAATTTAAATAAAAAATTTTGTACAGCCCGCTGTTCCAAAGATCTGACAGACACCAGTGAGGGGTAAATGCTCACTTTACACCTTGTTACGTTCCTCAAGGGGTCTAGTTTCCAAAATGGTATGCCATGTGGGGGTTATTTTGCTGTCCTGGCACCATAGGGGCTTCCTAAATGCGACATGCCCCCTGAGCAAAATTTGCTCTCAAAAAGCCAAATATGACTCCTTCTCTTCTGAACATTGTAGTTCGCCCATAGTGCACTTCAGGTCAACTTATGGGGTACCTCCATACTCAGAAGAGATGGGTTTACAAATTTTGGGGGGTATTTTTCTGCTATTAACCCTTGCAAAAATGTGAAATTTGGGGGGAAAACACACATTTTAGTGAATTTTTTTTCTTCTTTTACGGATGCAAAAGTCGTGAAACCCCATGTGGGGGTCTAAAGGCTCACTTTATTTCTTGTTACGTTCCTCAAGGGGTCTAGTTTCCAAAATGGTATGCCATGTTTTTTTTTTTTTTTTTCTGTTCTGGCACCATAGGGGCTTCCTAAATGCAACATGCCCCCCAAAAACCATTTCAAAAAAACGTACTCTCCAAAATCCCCTTGTCGCTCCTTCGCTTCTGAGCCCTCTACTGCGCCCACTGAACACTTTACATATGAGGTATGTGCTTACTCGAAAGAAATTGGGCTACAAATATAAGTATAAATTATCTCCTTTTACCCCTTGTAAAAATTAAAAAATTTGGTCTACAAGAACATGCGAGTGTAAAAAATTGAGATTGTGAATTTTCTGCTTCACTTTGCTGCTATTCCTGTGAAACACCTAAAGGATTAAAACACTGACTGAATGTCATTTTGAATACTTTGGGGGGTGCAGTTTTTATAATGGGGTCATGTGTGGGGTATTTCTAATATGAAGACCCTTCAAATCCACTTCAAACCTGAACTGGTCCCTGAAAAATTGTGAGTTTGGAAATTTTGTGGAAAATTGCTGCTGAACTTTGAAGCCCTCTGGTGTCTTCCAAGAGTAAAAACACGTAAATTTTATGATGCAAAGTAGACATATTGTATATGTGAATTAAAAAAAATTATTTGGAATATGCATTTTCCTTACAAGCAGAGAGCTTCAAAGTTAGAAAAATGCTAAATTTTCAAATTTTTCATCAAATTTGGGTATTTTTCACCAAGAAAGGATGCAAGATACCACAAAATTTTAAAATGTTTAAAGTGACAGTGGTCAGATGTGCAAAAAATGGCTGGGTCCTTAAGGGGTTAAGGATATTAGAAACAGGAAACTAAAGCATCTCAAAAACGGAAACTGAAGCCGATCTGCACCCGAACATTAACAATCATCTGCACCCGAACATCATCTGACAGACAACAGACACCAAAAATCAGACACACACACACACACACACACACACACACATACTCCCGGAGTAACCTCCCACCTCACCTAGTTATAGAGAAATAGCACACTACCAAGGAGAACTCAAACGCTCCGAGGGGACCACCAATTCACCTCAGTAACCAAGGCATCCAGACTTTGTCAAACTTCTTTGGTCATTTACGACTACTATACATTGGTACATATTTATTAACCAGATTGAATCAGCGTGCTATAAGGAGAGGAGAGATATCCTTCCATGCCGTGATCAGGATCTTATGGGCACAGAACAAGAGAAACCGTATGAGCAGGAGCCTATGGGAACCTCAAGCTAGATTATTAATAAGGCTAGGTTCAGACTACGGAATCTCCAGGCAGAACATTTCCGCCTGGAGATTCCGAGTGTGGCCAGCGGACACTGCAGTCTCCAATAGATGCAATGTGTTGTGCGCAGATTTCCGCCTGAAGAAAGAGCAACCCCTTTCTTCAGGCGGAAATTTCAAAGCGGAATTTCCGTTCACAAATTCCGCTTCACAAATTCCGAAGTGTGAATTTGTGAACGGAAAACCATTCACTAGCAAGCAGAATTTCCGCCTGCAATTTCAAAGCGAAATTGCAGGCGGAAATTCCGTAGTCTGAACCTAGCCTAACAGATATACAACAGGGGAAAACACAAAGGGAAACTCTAAGTGATCCGTCAAGAACTGCATCACTTCTGTCTAGAAGGGTTCCACACAAGGACAGCTCCACATAGCGTGTAGAAGAGAGCCCACATCCGCGCGACACTTAAAACAAGAGTCAGAAGCAGAAACCCCAATACGGAACAGCTTGACTGGAGTGTAATATAAGCGTAGGATCAGTCTAGCTTGAATAAGCATGTCCCTAGCACTGACCACCGTAGGGTAATAGGTTGTAATAACCTCACTCCACCGGTCCTCAGACAGATCAGGAATATTCGCCACCCACTTTACAAAAGCCAACCCAAACGGGTCAGGGCTCACAGATTGAAGTAAAGCATATGCCTGAGTCAGAGGTTTGGGAAGGTCAGCGGTACCCAGAAAAAGCTGGAGTCACATCAAGGGAGCCAAACTGCGCCATCACCGCATGCCTCAGCTGGAAGTACCGAAATTGGGCACCCCGAGGGAGATCAAAGCGGTCACGTAGTTCGGAGAAGGAGGGGAAAGAAGGAAATTCCCCAAATAAATGCAGAGTGAACTTGACTCCATGATCACTCCAGAACCCGGCAGCCTTCAACTCCTGAAGGTGCTCAAAATGAGGGTTTCCCCACAGAGGTGCTCTAGGAGACCTCACCGGCAACGGGAAGTGTCTGAAGACCACCGACCACACCTCAGCTACAGTTTGAATAGGGGCCAGCAACCTAGAATTAAGTGTATCTGTACAGTGTATTGGTCAAGGTTTCACACAAACCCATCAGAGCTTCCGCAAGGGCAGTAGAGGCATTTGCCAGATCCAGGTAGATCCACCAGGCTGCATAAACCAATTGAGATGCTAAAAAATAATCATACATGTTAGGAGCAGCTAAGCCACCCTTCTGTTTAGGTGCCTGAAGCAACGCCTAACCCAATTGCGGTGATTTATCCTGACAATAAAAGGATTTCAGGGTGCCACTCAGCTTAACAAAGTATTTCTTATGAGGAATTACCGGAGAAAGATGGAAGAGATACAAAAACTTAGGAAGGTATATTATTTTAAAGATGGTAATCCTGCCTGGTAAGGAAAGAGACAAGGCCTGTAACTTGACTGACTCCAACGACAAAACCGAATCTAAGTTCAACCTTACATAGTCCCTAACACACGCAGAAACCTCCACTCCCAAATATCTGAATTGAGAAACTGTTTACAACCCATTAGGAAGAGGCGGAATAGGGTCCGCAGCCCAATTAACCTTGAGACCGGAGAGAGTACTAAATTTGTCTGAGGACAAACAAGGCCCCTACGGAGCCTTGAACATCAGCTAAATAAACCAGCTTGTCATCTGCGTACATGGAGACCTTCTCCTCTAAGGAATCCCTACACACCCCCTGAATACAAGAGGATGATCTGGTGGCCGCCGCCAATGGCTCCACTGCTAGGGCAAACAAAAAAGGAGATGGGGCAGCCCTGCCTAGTACCTCTACCCAGCTGGAAGGTTTCTGAAACCTCTAAATTAGTGTGCACCCTGGCTCTAGGGCTATCATACAACAAATGTACCCAAAGGACCCCCAGGACACCGCAAAGGTACACCCATTCCACAGAGTCAAAGGCCTTATACACATCTAAGCTAACTACATATCCCCCGGAGGCAGCCCCTTCCACAGCAGCTATGTTGAGATGTAAGCGTCGTACATTAATATCAGTGGCTCTCCCTGGCATAAAACCCGTCTGGTCAGGATGAACGATAGCAGCTATGACCCTTCGTAACCTATTAGCTAATATTTTAGCCAAAAGTTTGATGTCCACATTAAAGAGGGAAATAGGTCTGTAAGAGTTAGGCAATGTCAGATCCTTTTCTGGTTTAGGAAGAACCATGATAAGAGCCTCTCGCATGGAATCAGGGAGTCTTCCAGTCTCCATAGCCACTCTAAATAAGTTCTGTAGAATAGGTATCAGCCATTCCTCATTCGCTCTGTACCAATCACCAATCATCCCATCCAACCCCGGAGTTTTCCCCCTCTGTAGAGAAGCAATAGCCACAGAAACTTCCTCATCAGAGAAAATGGTGTTTAAATCTGCTGTCTGAGCTGCAGTCAAGGGTGTAAGAGGCAATCCCTTCAAAAAGAGTACCAAATCTTCCGGCACAACCGACAAGTGCCATGTGTATAAAGATCAGCATAAAAGTCCCGAAACACAGTATTAATAGCAATAGGGTCCGACTCCAAAATCCCAGAAGCCCCCCTAATACAAGGAATAGCGACCACTGGCCTACTCTCTTTAGCCAAATAAGCCAATAACCTGCCATTTTTATCCCCGTATTTGAATATGGCCACTTCCCTGTCCACCAACCGTTTCTGAACCTTTTCTCTCTGAAGGATCAGGAGGGCCCTCTGGGCCTTTAACCATTGACGTTCAACATCAAGAGAAGGATCCCTCACCACCTCTGCTTCCAAAACCTCAATCTCTACCTGCAGTGCATGTTCCCTAGCGGAATATGTGGCCCTCCTACCGGCAACCCCAGTCATAAAAGCCCCCCTAACATGAGCCTTATAAGCATCCCATTGCACCAACTTGTCATGGTGAGACCCATTATGTTCCCAAAAAAATTGTGTGCTTCCAGCAAGGATGCCGTCACCACCTCCTCCTGCAGCCAGCCAGGATGCATCCGCCAGACTTTAGAAAGACTGGTGAGGGCCTAGACCCAAGGATAGTACAAGAGCTGAGTGGTCTGAGATCCCCCTAGTGGTGTATATAACATCTCTTACCAAAGTAGAAGATCAGAGGAGGCATAAGCCATATCTATCCTGGAGAACGATCTATGCACCGCTGAGTAAAAGGG
Source organism: Hyla sarda (assembly GCF_029499605.1). Taxonomy (NCBI): domain Eukaryota; kingdom Metazoa; phylum Chordata; class Amphibia; order Anura; family Hylidae; genus Hyla; species Hyla sarda. The sequence continues at coordinate 269,247,850 of NC_079189.1, read as the reverse complement.
GAACAGTGGGTCAGACAGATGCTTCCATTGCCAAATTTCTGTAAGAGACATCGCAGCACTCCAGGAATTAAGTCCGGGAGAGCCGGGATTCGCTGCACCAGTGCGATCGACACTCCAATCTGGGACCGCATTAAAGTAACCTATAAGGAGAACAGGCAGAGAGGGAAACGTCAGTAATTTGGATGTAACACATTCTAGGACATCAACACAAAAAGGAGGGGGGACATACACAGACACCAAAAGGAAACTGAAGGCATGTAAGGAACATTGAAGGATCACAAACCTACCAAAAGAGGAAGAATAAGTGGAATGATACCCCCTCGCTATCCAAGCCCGTTTCAAAGCAAATATTTTCTGACCAGTAAGATGTGTTTCTTGTAAACAAATCAGATGTGATGACTGCTTCTTAACAAAATTTAGGCACAGAGCTCGCTTAAATTTGGAGTTAAGGCCTCTAACATTCCAGCTCACAATGCGAAGTGAACCCATTATCAATACCTAAAATATCTAATTGTAGCAGGACCACCACTGGTCCAAGAACTTACCCCTGCACAGAATAGCTCCTGAGTAGTTGTAACACCGCACAGAAAACACAATGCCATCTCCCTACATTAACTAACGGAATGGGAAGCATAAGAGGACTTGCGCTGATGCACCACAGGATCAGTCCGGAGGCGCAGCATCCACCCATTGCAGGACCTTGGCTGAAGACGTGAAAAATCTAGTAGTGGCATCATCCACCACTCGAAGACAAGCCAGGAACAGCATGGCATAGCGATATCCCTTAGTGCGGAGTCGAAGGCGCACCTCAGTGAACTTGATTCTTTGTTTACGAAGTTCCGCTGAGAAAGCTGGATAGAAGGCAACTCTACTTCCATTATTGCGCACCTCTCCTTTTATGCGGACAGCTCACAGGATTGTGTTACGATCTTTGGAGTGTAGTAACTTTGCAAGAAAAGGTCTAGGAGGAGCTCCAGGAGGAGGAGGCCTACCAGTTACCCTATGTGCCCGTTCCACTGTGAAGTAGGGTGAAAAAGTGTCAGCCGGCAGGATCTCTTTCAGCCACGACTACAGAAATGCCACAGGGTCAGACCCTTCAGCCTTCTCCGGAAGGCCCACCAGGCGAATATTGTTGCGCCGAAGTCTATTTTCCATGCCCGGTCCAAAACAGTTTTCACTTGTCACTGCAAAGAAGCCATTTGGTCTGGCAGGGGGTGAAGGGTATCCTCAACTGTGGAAACTCTGTGTTCCACCTCTTCCGTGCGTTCGCGTATTTTTTGTGTCTCCTGCTGAAGGATTACGAAGTCCTGTCGCAGCTCATTCACCTTCAAGATCATCAGAGTCTGGAAGGAGATAAAGGCCACAAGCAACTCCGTAAATTTCTGATCCACCGAAGCAGCAGGACACATAGTATGGTGCGGAGAGCATTGCCTCTCAGGGCTAGGAGAGCCAGCAAATAGCGAAGAAGTCTGCTCAGGAGACTCTCGACCCACCACCTCTGGAGGCCTAGAAAACTGGCTAAGAGCCTTGGCAGCATGAGCAGAGACCTTGGAAGCCAAAGGTGTGGCAAGACAGGAGTCTTGAGTGCCCACTCGCTTGAGTGTGCCTCCTCCGAAGAGGCCTCATCCTCCGAGGACAGTCTAGCACACCCACCCCCCCCCCCCCCCCCCGCATTTTTTTTTTTTTAGACTTCTTTGACTTGCCCAGCGGACCACCCATAATGACAACGCGTGGTACAGAGAACAGTCCAGAGATAAGTATAAGCTCTGCAGGAGACAGGTAGTAGATGATAAGTAGCGCAGCAGCACAGCCCGTGTAAGAGACGTAGAAAAGCGGCACCACAGCAGGCTCCACGAACCGGAGCCTCAAGAAGAGCACTATAAGTCCCAGCAGCCCCCGCAGTCAGGGTATGAGATGTAGAAGAGAAGCACCATATCAGGCACCCAAGGGGAGAGCAATGCAGGCATACACAGCAGGTCTCAGCAAATCCACCGGCCATGGCTATCCAGGGGGATGTTCACAGCTACACTCCTCAGACGCAGTCTTCAAGGGGGAGGCACCACAAGTTCCAGCAGTGGAGGCTGACAAAGTCCAGCAGTGATATAGACAGGCACCCACCTCAGCTGCAAGCCAGGCTCCCGGCACCACAAGTCCCAGCAGTTCTTCTTTGGGCACAGGCAAGCTGATGCCAGATATCAGTGTGCCAGGTGGACAGTCCTTCTAGTCAGCACTACACAAGTCCCAGCAGGCCCTCCCCACAGGATATAGATAGGTCAGATGATGGATAACTGCAGCTGCTCAGTTAGAGCAGGGAATCCCTGCACAACCCCCAGAGACGGCCCGACACTTAGCAGATGTCAGCGGGAGTTTCCATGGCAACCTGGAGGCCACGCCCATGAAGCAAGTGGTAATGGCCGCCGCTCCCCCACGCGTAGGTCTCTATTCAGGCCCCGGGCCTGCGACCAGCCCGTTCCTGAACCCCTTTATGCTTCCTCCCCAGTACCTGCCGTGCCACACAGTGTCTCCGCCGCTCCCGGGCCGCAGCCACACTGCTCCACCAGCACCGCTGCCAGCTGCCTCTGGACCACACTGGACAGCCACCACGAACCCAGAGTAGATATCGGTGAGTCAGGGCCAAAGGATAAATGGATTTTCAGGGTAATGAGAGCAGGGTCAGCAGGAGCACTGCAGAGTGTGACCGCTCAGCTCTCCATCCAGGCCACGCCCCCCATCCTTTCTTGAGAAAGAAGATGTGCAAATAGACCCCGCAAATATAATACAGAACCCAGCTAAGAGACAGATCTCCAAACTTTTCTTAAATTCTTTATGAGGAAGTTTGCACAGAGATCTAATTTGCCCTCCACCAGTATTGTGAATAGCCCTGATGAACTCCTTAAGTATGTCTTTGTGCCTTACTACGAAATTTCTGAGTTAAATTTTATTGATGACGAAACAGCCACTGTGAACTGGAAATACACAGTCATTAAAAACACATACATTTTTATAGCTTTCTTTACAACTGTCTATGCCAGACTAGAGCTGTACATGCTTCTGGACAGACTACAGGACAGGTGTACCTTATCATGATACCGCTTCTGTAATTTTTGTGCACAAAGAGGGTGATTGGAACCCACTATTAGACGATTACTTGGGCGAATTAACCAGTGAAATGATACATACATCACAGAGTTTTGTATCTGCCATGCCAAAAACTTATGGCTACAAACTGAACACTGGTAAGACGGTCCTAAAGGTTAAGGGCATTACACTAAATACCGCAAACATACAATATATCAATTTTGATAGGCTAAAGGGCTTAGTTTTGGAATTTATTCATAATCCAGCCCCTGAAAACCAAAAATGCATAACAGTGGAGCAACCGGGTATTGTTAGGCATAAGATGCAGTGGGAGATTGAAACAAGACCCCTGTGTAAGACTCAAAGTCAAAGAGAAACGATTTAGAGGATTTTACAACATTACCATTTGGTATTTAATGTAGTCGTCACACAGTTACGCCCCTCTTTTTCAGACGTGGTTGCAGACCTTTTTAACCCCTTAAAGGAGTACTCTAGTGCAGAGTATTCCTGCTCCGTCCTGCCCGGGCTGCAAAATAAATGAAAATGAACCATCACTCACCTCCCTGGGTTCCCGCGGAGCGCCACTACAGCTGATTGGTCCTCCGGTCCATCTCCTTCATACTTCCGGGTGTAACGAAGCATCACATGGCGCTCAGCCTATCGCCGGCTGAGGCAGAACATCGCAGTGGCCGGGGATAGGCTGAGTGCCATGTGACGCTTCGTTACACCCGGAAGTATGAAGGAGATGGACCGGAGGACTGATCAGCTGTAGTGGTGCTCCGCGGGAACCCAGGGAGGTGAGTGATGGTTCATTTTCATTTATTTTGCAGCCCGGGCAGGACTGAGCAGGAATACTCTGGACTAGAGTACTCCTTTAAGGTTTTTCAGTTTTTGCACTTTCGTTTTTTCCTCCTTACCTTTTAAAAATCATAACCCTTGAAATTTTCCACCTAAAAATCCATATTATGGCTTATTTTTTGCATGACCAATTCTACTTTGCAGTGACATTAGTCATTTTACCCAAAAATTCACGGCTGAACTGAAAAAAAAAATCATTGTGCGACAAAATCGAATAAAAAATGCCATTTTTGGGGCTTCCGTTTCTAAGCAGTGCATATTTCGGTAAAAATGACACCTTGTCATTCTGTAGGTCCATACGGTTATAATGATACCCTACTTATATAGGTTTGATTTTGTCGTACTTGTGAAAAAAATCATAACTACATGCAGGAAAATTTATACGTTTAAAAATGTCATCTTCTGACCTCTATAACTTTTTTATTTTTCCATGTACAGGGCGGTGTAATGACTAATTTTTTGCGCCGTGATCTGAAGTTTGTATCGGTATGATTTTTGTTTTGATCGGACTTTTTGATCACTTTTTATTAACTTTTTAATGGTATAAAAAGTGACCAACAAAACGCTTTTTTGGAATTTTGGGATTTTTTTGCGCGTACGCCATTGACCGTGCGGTTAAATTAATTATATATTTTTATAGTTCGGACATTTACGCACGCGGTGATACCACATGTTTATTTTTTTTTACACCGTTTTATTTTTTTTATGGGAAAAGGGGGGTGATTCAAACTTTTATTAGGGAAGGGGTTAAATAACCTTTATTAACACTTTTTTTAACTTTTTTTTTTGCAGTGTTATAGGTCCCATAGGGACCTATAACACTGCACACACTGATCTCTCATGCTGTGCTGTGATCAGTGTTATTGGCGCTTGACTGCTCCTGCCTGGATCTCAGGCACGGAGCAGTCATTCGTCGATCGGACACCGAGGAGGCAGGTAAGGGCCCTCCCGGTGTCCTGTAAGCTGTTCGGGATGCCACGATTTCACCGTGGCGGTCCCGAACAGCCCAACTGACTAGCCGGTATAGTTTCACTTTTAGTTTAGAAGTGACGCTTCTAAAGGGTTAATACCGCACATTGCCGCGATCGGCGATGTGTGGTATTAGCCGCGGGTCCCAGCCGTTGATGAGCGCCGGTAGTCGACGTGATGTGATGTGGGGTCGCAGCGCGACCCCGCTTCATATCGCGGGAGCCAGCGCAGGACGTAAATATACAAAAACTCACATATTGCAAACCCCAGAAAATATTGTTTGGTTTTATGCATGTTGGCAAAAATTGTACGATGACCTGTCTCATTCTTTCCCAAACATTAGATTTATTGAAGGCTTGCCACATACATTTATAGATGATGATCTCTTCCCACCAGACAAGTTAATGACCTCATGGAGAGCGCTAGCGAAAATAACAAAATAGAAAAAGCATTTACCAAGTATGTTCATCACAGAAATCTTAGTATATTGTATTTAGTGCAAAACATATTTTGACAGGGTAAAAAGAGCAGAACCATAAATTTAAATACCAAGTACATGATTATTTTTAATAATCCTCGTGATAACTTGCAAATTCTAACATTAGCGAGACAAATGTACCCATGGAAAACAAATTTATTTTTAGAAGCCTTTGAGGATGCCACAAGAGAGCCTTGCGGTCATTTACTAGTTGATTTACGTGGCAATACCACTGAACAGTATCGTTTAAGGTCGGGGCTCTTCCCTCCAGCTTTACCAGCGGTGTATATACCAAAGAAAAATAGCTAAAAAAAGTAATGCTTTCACTTTGTAGTGCATTCTATGCGGTGTACATAGTACCGGCAAGATTTCTGAGAGATTGACGAAATTGGGCTCTCTTAAAAACCCTGGTGAAGGCTACTCCTTCGGTCAGAAAATCTATCTTGCGTCACGCGAGTGATGATTTAATAACAGCCATAGGGGAAATTGCTTTAAACATCTTAAAAGGTCATATACCTCTAAAAGACCGCAAGAAAAATATACTAAAGAAGTGGGGTAAAGCTATAAGGAAGCAGAGTGATAAGACCCTGCCCATAAAGAAAAAGAAGCGCTTAGTGAATCAGACTGGTGGGTTCATAGGTCTGCTGTTGGGGTTTGCAATTCCATTAAAAAAGAGCCTGCTTTTTAACAAATAATGGAGCATACAGAGAAAATGTACTTGGTGCCCAAACACGAACTCAACAAGATAAATCAGGCCGTTACACCTACATCTAGCATACGGCAAAGTGTAATACATCGTCTTGAGTGCAATTAGCGATGTTTTACAGCATGGCGATTTCCTGATGACGTGAAAATTAAACGATGCACAGATATACTGCAAAAATACTTGATTCTTGCTAAACAGGATATAAAAGAGTTAGCTTCTTTAAATATTATTACAACAACTGCTCCTGGTCCTCTACAATTGACAAATTCCACTACTGATAAAAGTGATGATTTGAATGAGATTGTGAATAATGTCAATCCCAGGTTTAAAAGAAATGCAGAGCTATTATTAAGCTCCAGAACAGAGATGTTACGGTGGGGAGTGGTAAAGGTGAATTTATTTACAAGGGTAATGTGGTTCCTGGATCTAATATGGTGGACTTGGTGCGAAACACAACACAAAGTCACGGATTGCTCAAAAGCAAAATTTCCCCTGGATGGGAAGCATTTATCTGTGCCATGGCTGAATTAAACATACCATCCAGTGTTGTGGGTAATTCAAGCATTAGAGAGATTCTGGATGAAATAAAAATGGAGTTAAATGATCCTACAGGAACTGCAACTCCTAAACGAGGAATATATCTTAAACCTTCTACACCACCAGTGCTAACACAGGGAGGTTTACTTCCTAAAAAAAAAGGACATTTTTACAAACTGCCTGGTCAACTTTGTGAATATTATGTATATTAATGACCTATATTTTATTAAATATTGTTATATTTATAATGCCCTAAACCAAAAATTTCTTTTTTATTATCTGTTATTATTTGTATTTTATCTGTTCAATAAAGCTTTTTAAACTTTACATTACTGGTCCGTTTGATTATCTATAAAGGGAGATATATATGGGTGGTGACCTGCAACCATGAGGTTTTCAGCCATTCCCTTTAGACATGTCCAGACATGTTTATACATAGAAATCTGCGCAATATAGCCTCCGCCTTCTACGTCACAATGGGGCGTTATTACACAAGACATGTCCGGGCTTGTTGGTATAGGCGTATGCATAGAAATCTACGTAATTTAGCCCCCGCCTGCTATTACACAAAGCACACACTATGAAGCCTATGCTATTCATTCAGAAAGATTTCGCACCATGACTAGCACGCCGTATATACATCTCTCCCCTAAAAGTTTAGTAGTTTTAGGTTCTTATTAGAAATATAGTTGCGTGTCTGTGAATCGCTTTTTCATAATATACTGAATGAGCGTTGTGTGTCTGTGAATCAGTGTTAGTATTTTTAATCTACCACATAGTAAAAATCCTATTGTAAATTGCTATGCGGTATAATGTGTGGCTGTCAATGACTGATTTATTTTGGTAGAGATGAAAATGTGATATAAATGCTGCTCATAACAAAATAAGCAATCTGTGGGGTCTCTATGTTACTGATAGTTAATGTGAATGTGTTTCTGTGTGATAAGCTGGGGAGGGGGCGTGGTAACTGTGAAACACCACCGGAAGGGGCTGGCTGATGTGTTGGGATTTGGGACTGGGGGGCGTGGCACCTGTCAACCAACTTCCGGTGACAGTTTGACGAATTATATAGATGCTCTACTACTTTTGTCACCTCAAATGCACACACCGGTTAGGTGGGGAGAGAGCCCTTCACTTTTGAGGCAGCTTGCAATCTGCCAAAGCTATTGACTCTGTGACCCATCACCCATTTGTTTTTTTATTTTTTTGGGGTGGGAGTGGGGGGGTCAAGATATGAGCGGTATTATGAAAGAGGTTTTTTCATTTTTTTTTTTTTTTTTTTTTGGGGGGGGGGGGTGTTTGGATTTAAAATTTGGAAGACAATGTATTCTGTACTGATACATTGGAGTAGAATTCTGGGAAATTTAAATGAGGGAAGAGGATGAAAAAATGTAGTACTCCATGAAGCAATCTTTAACGCAGAGGCCCGGATGATCGGTGTCACACTGAGTGGTGGTGTCCTTCCGTATCCCCCTCCTGTGACACACTGCATTTCTTATGGGATTGTCCCTTCTTTCCAGTGTGGGGGGGCACTGGTCTTTCGTGGTTGCCAAAGATTAGGGCCTTTAGAACTTCCTCTTGGAACTGCAGGTATGTCCCTGTGTTGTCAGTGTACTGGGACAGTACAAAAGAGTTGTACATGGCAACCTGTACCATGTAGACCGCAACTTTTTTGTTACATGTCTGTGTTTTCCACATGGCGTTATATGGCTTGAAGACTTGTTTAGAGTGATAAACTCTCCCCATATAACGATTGTAGTCCAGAATACAATCTGGCTCAAGGACCGTTGTTGTGGTACCTCGCACAGGGACAGGGGTGCAGCAGTTACCATGATTTGTGGTCTGCATAAGGACATCCCTCTTATCCTTATACCTGACCAGCAACAGGTTTTCATGGGTAAGGGCACGGGACTCCCCTGGGCCTAAGTGACTAAAGGGGATAGGTTGGGAGGCCTCTTTGATTCTTCCACAATGTCCCACAAGCGACTGTGGATCTGGCATGGAGGGATGTGAACAGAGGGATACTGGTATAAAAGTTATCCACATACACATGGTAACCCTTATCCAGCAAGGGGTGCATAAGCTCCCAAACAATTTTCCCGCTTACACCCAGAGTGGGGGGACATTTTGGGGGTTCAATATGGGAATCTCATCCCTTGTACTCTATAAACTTGCAAGTGTACCTTGTGGTACTCTAGCAAAGTTTATACATCTTCATGCTATGGATGGGATATATTGTGGGAAGCTGAGTCTACCCTTTAAAGCTTATGAGAGACTCCGTAATAGAGACTTCCCTTCCAGGGACATAGGCCTCTCAAAATTTGGCCCGGGGTAGACATGCCGCATTATTAGCATAATGCAAACATTTCTGAATGGCCTCGAACCGGGGACATGTCATGGCCATACTGTAGAGTGGGGTCTGGTAGAGGAGGTCCTCACTCCAGTATTGCCTGACACTTGGTTTTTTAACTAGGCCCATATGTAGCACGAGGCCCCAAAACTTTCTCATTTTGGCTGCATCGACTGGGAACCAGCCATTGGGCCTAGCTGAAAAGGAGCTCAGGTCTGTGGTGACGAACTGTTGGGCATAAAGGGTCGTCTGGTCAACCATTAGATTGACAAAGTAGTCACTGAAAAAAAAACTAAAATAGTCCATTTTAGTGAACCCGACAATGTCAGTCTTGATTCCTGAGTTGCCAACAAACTCGGGAATCACGGGCTCATTGTCCTCTGGCTCAGTCCACACAAGTTCGCCAGTACGGGGCACCAGTAAACATGGCTGGGGGGTCTGACTAGTATGAGCGCCAGGGGGACTCGTACTAGCATGGGGCACAGGGTCAGTAGCAAGGGAGGTTTGAGGTTCCGCATGGTGGCGTCATCAGAACTAGAGGATGAGGAGGGCGAGAAAGATAAAAGGAAAGTGGCATCTTCCTCGCTCTCACTGTCACTTTCAGTGTCGGGGGCAAGTAAGTCATATGCCTCCTCCTCTGAAAACCCCCTGTGGGCCATTTCCCTACACTGATGGGGGGGGGGGATGTTTATGTATAGAGCTGGGCAGTGTGACCAAAAATGTATACCACAGTATTTTTCTAAATTATGTGTGCTTCACTGTATTTAATGGTATTTGTGGTCTGGGGGGGGGGCTTCCTCAGTGTAGTGTCAGGCTGCCGGGGGTCCATACCATGGTAGTCGGGGTCTTGGTCAGGTCACCCAGTGACTCTCCTCCATGTCTCCACAGTTATTCTCGAGTTTCCCGCACCCGCCCAGAAGTCAGGTGCCCGCCGGGAGTTGTAGTCCCCTCCCAGCTCCTCACAGTCTGTTCAGTGCGGCTCGGACGATACTTCCCAGAGAAGCTGTGTGCGGGCAGCTGTTTCTCTACGCCATCATGCATTGGAGTTGGTTGCTATGGAAACGGTATTGCGGTATATGAAAACTTCATATTGCAAGACAAAAACACCAGTATTCGGTATGAATTGGTATACCGCCCAGCTCTTTGTGTGGGAAAACTTTATTGGTGTGTGTGCTGCATGTGGCGTGGTGCTTTCTAACCCACCACCTAACAGAAAAAAATATAAAATAAAACTAAACTGAAAATATATATATATTTTTTTTAAGGACTTCTAGCGCAAAAAGCCTTGCACCCAAAAAAAATAATTTACCTTATCAGTGGTGTGCACACTGATAAGGGCTTGGTGGCAGCAGGGGGCGCAGGAGTCAGTTGGGGGTCCGGCCCAGAACAGTGGCTGGTGGAACGAACACCCTCATACAAATAAGCACGGGAGCAGGGAGGGGGGGGGGGAAACGCTGAAAGCACCCCCAAAAAAGCACCTGCCTAAACCCCAAAAAAAGCTGATAAAATACTGACAGCGGACAGGGCAAGCCTCACACAGAGGTACGGTCCGTCCACAGAGCACTGGTCTGCTGCTGGTGGCACGAACTGCCTAAAAGGTGCAAAAAAGAAAATAAAACAAGCCGATATAACCCTGAAAAAGTGCCTACACCACAAAAAAATGCTGATCAGTATTACGAAACTGATCAGCGGTGGGTGGGAGATTAGCTAAAGGTAGCCGGCCACTCTTTTGTACGGAAGATGGTCTGGCCACACGATTAGCGAAAAAAAATTTATAAAAAAAATCTGTACCCCAAAAAAGTCTGGGGGCAGGCCACAGCGACCCTGTAGGGCCGGGTCACACAGCTAAAGGTGTTTTGGACCTTCGGACACCTACAATGGTGGTATGCTGCAAAAAAAAAAAATTGTTTTACCACCTAAAGATTGTCCCTGCCTACCCTAAACTGTCCTTAATGGATGGCACAAAAACTGTTCCAGATTGCACTGAGGGAGGAGATGGCAGCACAGGGCTCCGCTTGCTCTTCAGTTCAGAGTGTGGTGGGCAGAGAGGGGCAACGTGCGTTAACCCCCTTCTCCCTGCTCCTCATTACCGTGATTGGTGTGGTCGTTCCTACCGCCTACAGCTGGCCTGGGGGGTGGCAACACTGCCACCTCCCAGTACAGTACGGAGGGTGAATGGTGGTATGTCATACACCACAGATCACCCTCCTTTTCCAGGTCATCTGGTCACCTGAGACCCGAATGACCTGGAATCTCTGCAAATCGCCGGTCTGAATTGACCGGCAATTTGCAGCGATCGCTGACACAAGGGGGAGGGGGCGTCTAGGGGTCTCAGGACCCACCCACAGCGATGTGCCAGGATGCTTGCTGCGAGCGGCAGGGACTGGAAAACGGCAGGGCATACCTGTACACCCTGAATCCTTAAGGACTTGGGAACGGGGGCGTACAGGTTCATATATTTTCTGTCTGACCACGGTGCTCTCTGCTGACACCTCTGTTCATGTCAGGAACTATCCAGAGCAGGATAGGTTTGCTATAGGGATTTGGACTTGCTCTGGACAGTTCCTGTCATGGATTACCCCTTTTAGTTTAGCAACAAGAATGAACAATCTGTAGTAGAACTGAGAAACCAAAAATGATCATAACAGATGTATAAAGGATAAAGCATGACAGGTCTTCAGTATTGTATAAGCATATGTCCTGGTCATGATTTTGACACTCTTCAGCTATAAGTGCCTGGATCCATAGACAACATCAAGTTTCAGTCACCGTCTTCTGTAGACCTGTTGTATATTTCACTTTTAGTTTTGATCGTGCTTTGGTTTGATCTATAATTATTGTTTGTTTGTTTATTCTTTTCAGCTACTATTTATCAACTGCTGAGACCTGAACTAATAGTTAAAAGATATTAAACTTTATAAGCATTCTTGTCTTTTTATTTTATTTTAGGGGGAATGTTTTCTAAAACTGAGATGTCAGAGGTGTTAACAGAAATTGTTAAGGTGGATCCAAATTTTGATAAAGACGCATTTTTGAAAATGTGTGAGAAAGATATAATTCCAAACATCCTGGAGGTAAAAATGTGTTCCCTTTTCTATTTCTGTTGGTGTACATTAATATCGAAGGCATGAAAGACTAAAATGAATTAACTCCTTGGGGACGGAGCCCATTATAACCCTAAGGACGGGAGCATTTTTTGCAATTCTGAACACTGTCACTTTAAGCATTAATAACTCTGGGATGCTTTTAATTTTCATTCTGATTCCGAGATTGTTTTTTCGTGACATATTCTACTTTATGTTAGTGGTAAATTTTTGTCGATACTTGCATCATTTCTTGGTGAAGAATTCAAAAATTTTATGAAAAAATAGAAAATTTTGCATTTTTCTAACTTTGTAGCTCTCTGCTTGTAAGGAAAACAGACATTCCAAATAAATTATATACTGATTCACAAATACAATATGTCTACTTTATGCTTGCATCATAAAGTTGACATGTTTTTACTTTTGGAAGACATCAGAGGGCTTCAAAGTTCAGAAGCAATTTTTCACCAAATTTCCAAAATCTGAATTTTTCAGGGACCAGTTCGGTTTTGAAGTGGATTTGAAGGGTCTTCATATTAGAAATACCCCATAAATTACTATTCACAGGAATAGCAGCAAAGTGAAGGAGAAAATTCTAAATTGTACACTCACATGTTCTTGTAGACCCAGTTTTTGAAACTTTACAAGGGGTAATAGGAGAAAAAGCCCCCCAAAATTTGTAACCCAATTTCTCTCGAGTAAGGAAATACCTCATATGTGTATGTCAGGTGTTCGGCGGGCACAGTAGAGGGCTCAGAAGGGAAGGAGCGACAACTGGATTTTGGAGAGTGAATTTTGCTGAAATGGTTTTTGGGGGCATGTCACATTTAGGAAGCCCCTATGGTGCCAGAACAGCAAAAAAAACGCCATGGCATACTATTTTAGAAACTACACCCCTCAAGGCACTTAACAAGGGGTCCGGTGAGCCTTAACACCCCACAGGTGTTTGACGACTTTTCGTTAAATTCGGATGTGTAAATGAAAAGAAAAATTTTTCACTAAAGTGCAGTTTTTTCCCCAAAATTTACCATTTCTACAAAGGGTAATGGGAGAAAAATCCCCCCAAAATTTGTAACGCAATTTCTCCCGAGTACAGAGATACCCCATATGTGGCCATAAACTGTTGCCTTGAAATACGACAGGGCTCTGAAATGAGAGAGTGCCATGCGCATTTGAGGCCTAAATTAGGAATTTGCAATATGGGTGGACCCGGTTACAAGGGTGGGGCTTGTCTCCTCCAAAACCCTACAGCAGTGTTTCCCAAACAGGGTGCCTCCAGCTGTTGCAAGCCTCCCAGGACAGTCTATGGCTGTCCGGCAACACTGGGAGTTGTGCTACAGCTGGAGGCGCCATTTAGGAAACACTGCCGTATGAGACATTTTTCATTTTTATTGGGGGGGGGCGACATGTAAGTGGGTGTATGTGTAGTGTTTAACTTTTTATTATTTGTTAGTGTAGTGTAGTGTTTTTAGGGTACATTCACACAGGCAGGGGTTCACAGTAAGTTTCCTTGAAGGAAACCCACTGTAAACCCGCCCGTGTGAATGTACCCTGTACATTCACATGGGGGGGGGGGCGCCCCAAACCTTCAGCTGTGGCAAAATGACAACTCCCAGAATGCACTGACAAACCATACATGCTGGGAGTTGTAGTTTTACAACAGCTGTAGGCACACTGGTGGGGAACCACTGAGTTAGGAAACAGACTCTAGCTCAGTTTTCCCAACCAGTGTGCCTACGGCTGTTGCAAAACTACAATTCCCAGCACGGCCAGACAGTCAGGGATGCTGGGCGTGTAGTTCTGTAATATCTGGCCCTTCAGATGTTGCAGAACTACAATTCCCAGCATGCCTGGACAGTCTGGGCATGCTAGGAGTTGTAGTTATGCAACAACTGGGGAAGAACAGTTTGGAGACCGCTAAGTGGCCTCCAAACTGTAGCCCTCCAGATGTTGCAAAACTACAACTCCAAGCATGCCTAGACTGGCCAGGCATGCTGGGAGTTGTAGTTCTGCAACATATGAAGGGCCAGATATTGCAGAACTACATGCCCAGCATCCCTGACTGTCTGGCCATGCTGGGAGTTGTAGTTTTGCAACATCTGGAGGGCTACAGTTTGGAGACCACCGTATAGTGGTCTCCAAACTGTGCCACTTCAGATGTTGCAAAACTACAACTCCCAGCATGCCCAGACAGTCGGTGCATGCTGAAAGTTGTAGTTTTGCAACTTCTGGAGGACCACAGTTTAGAGACCACTACAAAACTACAACTCCCAGCATGCCCAGACAGCAGCTTTTAGAAGGCCACAGTGAAGATCACTTATCGCTATCTTCACTGCAGCCTTCTCCGACGCACTTTCCGGCCGCCGCTCAGATGATGACGCCGCTGCTCCGGGATGCCTCCGCAGGTCCGGGTAAGCCGGGCCATGTTCCCCCCCCCCCCCCCTCGCCGCCCGTGTTCCCCCCGCTCTGTACCGACTTGGATCGGTGGGCAGAGCGGGGGGAAATGCACTCTAACCCCCCTCTCCCCTCCTGCCATTGGTGGTCAGCCTGACTGACCAATGGCAGGGGATAGGAGGGGGTGGCAAAACTGCCACCTCGCTCCTATCCTTTAGGCTGGTCGGAGCTGTCTCTGACAGCTCCGATCACGCTTATTTTCCGGGAAATCGGGTCACCAGTGACCCGATTTGTCCGGATCGCAGCAAATAGCAGGTCTGAATTGACCTGCGATTTGCTGCGATCGCCAACATGGGGGGGGGGTCTCAGGATCCCCCTAGGCATTGCCACGGGATGCCTGCAGGCATTCCAGTCCGATCACCACCCTGCGAGCGGCAGTGATCGGAAATACGGAGGGCGTATGGATACTCCCTCCATTAAGTGACGGGACGCGAGGGCGTATGCATACGTCCCCAAGGAGTTAAAGGGGTACTCCATCGGAATTTTTTTTAAATAAACTGGTGCCAGAAAGTTAAACAGATTTGTAGATTACTTCTATTTAAAAATCTTAATCCTTCCAGTACTTATCATCTGCTGTATGCTCCACATGAAGTTGTATTTCTTCCTGGAGTTCTTTTCAGTCTGACCACAGTGCTCTCTGCTGACACCTCTGTCCATGTCAGGAACTGTCCAGAACACAAAGAAATTCCTGTAGCAAACCTCTCCTGCTCTGGACAGTTCCTGACATGGACAGAGGTGTCAGCAGAGAGCACTGTGGTCAGACTGAAAAGAACTCCAGAAAGAAATACAGGTTCCTGTGGAGAATACAGCAGCTGATAAGTACTGGAAGGATTAAGCTTTTTTAAATTGAAGTAATTTGCAAATCTGTTTAACTTTCTAGCATCAGTTGATTTCAAAATGTTTATTCGAGTACCCCTTTAAAGGGGTATCCTGGCTTTATACATTTTATCCCCTATCCAAAGGATAAGGAAAAAAATATATGATCGCAGGGGTCCTGCCACTGGGGACCCCCGCAATCTCTGTGCAGCCCCAAGCATTCTGTGTTGGGCGCTGCCTCCGGGACAGGGATGTGACATCACGGCCACGCCCCCTAGTGATATCACACCACACCACCTCCATTCATGCTGTCACGCCAACTCCCATAGACATGAATGGAGGGGGTGTGACGTGAC
This sequence comes from Hyla sarda, assembly GCF_029499605.1. Taxonomy (NCBI): domain Eukaryota; kingdom Metazoa; phylum Chordata; class Amphibia; order Anura; family Hylidae; genus Hyla; species Hyla sarda. The sequence goes on along the minus strand of NC_079189.1, from coordinate 269,232,165 downwards.
GTCACTAGGGGGGCATGGCCGTGATGCCACATCCCTGTCTCGGAGGCAGCAACTACATCTCCAATGATTAATTCTCCCCATTGTTCCTGTTGCTAATTTTTAACACTAGTTTTTAAAGTATTGTTATGTTTTTGCATTTTGTTGCTCTCAAACAATGTTTCAAGGCCTTAAGTTTGCATTTTGTGGTGTCATGTTTTTTTTTAAATTCTTTATTATGCATATTTATATATATATATGTAATATTTATTTATACAGGCAATTGTAGGAGGTGATCTTGATGTCCTCAAGGACTGGTGCTATGAAGCGGTAAGCTTGCACTTGTTTATAAACATGCTGTTAACTGTACTGTATGTTTAAAGGAAGTCCAAACAGAAAGTGATCAGTGAGAGATTTAATGCCTAAGATCAAGTACAGGTAGAATAAGTACAATGTAAAATGTTTAAACTATTTTTCGCAGTGAAACGCATTGCATCTTGGTCAATAAAGAATTTTATCTCAAGCTTCCGCACCTGGATTGTGTTTGTTCTGGTCAGCGCCACGCAAATTCCTGCTACCTCCGAAGTTGTGCTTTGTCTCCATAAAAATAAAGTGATGATAACCTCTCCCAATCCCCCTGCAGCTGCCATACGGCTCCAGGTCCCTACTTATCACTCCTCCTTCCATGTTCCTGTTACACATTGTCCCCACAGAAACTGGCCCAATAGCTAATCACTGGCAGAGGCAGGACACTGCTGTAGCCATTATTTGGCTGAGTAGGACAGTTCTGCTGCAGTAATAGCCACAATCCAATGTATGTGACGTTAGTATGCACCACTGGGGGTTAATAGACCTGCACAATAGTGAAGCTTACCTAATCCCACATTTCATTGCATATTTGTTCACAAACGCACGCCACACAGAAAAATTTGCTATTTTCATTATTTATATCTCTTAACAATACATGCAGAAAGTCTTTACAATGTATGCTCAGTGTGCTCACAGTTATTTGCAGAAAGTTCAGCGAGTCCTGTGTTTCACTCCAGGAGAGCTAAAATTCAGGCACTCTTGTGCCGCTGCAACCATTTAGGGGGTCACACTCTTTTCTCAAGCATATCCCGAGTGCACCCGCCACCACATTGCATGGGTATGTAATTCTGCAAGACTACATCAGCTCGGAAAGAATACAGTAAGACGTAGGTGGGGTTTCCTTAAAAATAATTTCAGGGACCTAGGCTACAAGTTTAGTGGCTCAGAGTGGCTTAGAAGCTGGTGTAGGAAGGAGAGGTTTGGGTTCATGGAGATCTGGGCCAACTTCTCTGTCACATACAGGCTCTACCGTCTGGATGGGCTGCACCTCAATGGGGAGGGTGCAGCTGGGCTCGAGAAGAAGATGACCAGAAGGGTGCAGGATTGTTTAAAGTAGGAGTGGGGGGGGGGGATCTATAACATAGAGGGGGAAGATAGTGTAGATAGGGACCTGGTTAGAATACGTTAGAATAGTTAATAGGGATATGGTTCATATGAAGAAAAAAAAAACATACACCTTTAAATTGCATGTTGACTAATGCCAAAAGTCTGACCAATAAAACTTACGAACTGTAGTTGATAGTGTCTGATGAAGAGTGTGACATAGTGTGTATAACAGACATAGTTAGACGATAGCTGAAGTCCAGTCTGACGACCACACTTTGGGAAGATATATGGGGGAAAAAAGGTAATTTGGGGTCTTTATGAGTAAAAATATATGAAGATAAAAATAAACAAAAATTCTAATGTGGTTTGCTATAAGTCGCCAAATATATTGGAAGAGGCAGATCAATTACTAAGGCAAATAACAAGGCAGCAAATCAAGGCAGTAATAATGGGGAACTTTAACTATCCTGAGGAATCTCATAAAGGAAAGAGGTTTCTGACTATAGCTAAAGACAATTATCTGCCCCAAATGGTGCAGGGCCCGACCAGAGGGGGTGTCATACTGGACTTATGTGCAGGTAGGAGGAAACCTAAAAAATAGTGATCATAATATGATACATTATAACTTGTTCTTCAATATGGGAACCTCTCAAGGGGCCACAAGAACAATAAACTTTAGGAAGGCAAAGTTTGATCAATTCAGAGAAGCCCTTAACTATATAAATTGGGATAATGTCCTCAAAAACATGAGTACTGTCACTAAATGGGAGACTTTGAAAAATATTCTAAATTCTCACTATAAGAGGTACATACTTTATGGGAATAAAAGGGTCAGTAATAGGAGAAAACCCATGTGAATAAATAAAAATGTTAAAGGGGTACTCCGGTGGAAATTTTTTTTTTTTTTTAATGAACTGGTGCCAGAAAGTTAAACAGATTTGTTAATTAGATTTCAGAAGAAGGGTGGAGCCAGCACGGAATTAAAGGTATCCTTTATTTAGATCCAGGTTAAAATCCCATGGCAGGCAAACAATGTAACACAAGGACAATAGTGCAAGACTGCATAGCTGGAAGTCCTCAAATGCCGACGCGTTTCAGGCTGCAAGGCCTTTAGTCATGGCATACATGTGAACACTTTTGCACATACTTTTATACTGAGACAGTCCAGGTGCTCTCCTCCCACAAGGGGAAGGAACACCGGAACTAATCACCTAGAACAGACAACTTTATTGTCCAGTGTGCGTTAAAAACAAACATATATACAAATGAGGAACTTATTGCAAATATAATACAAGAACAATATAGATACAATGTTGCATAAATAGTACCAAGAGGTAAGCTAAGTTTTTCAACCAATTATGAAAGCGTTTTTTTCTCTATTATAATATATGTTATAGAGCAGTGGTTCTCAACCTTTTTGGCGACTGTACCCCCAAAGGCTGAAAGTATGTCCGCGGGTACCCCCTCGCACAGAACTTGCGCGCGAGGGGTACCCGCGGACAAAAGGCGTGTTCTTACCTTTATACTAATGCATCCCCCCCTCCATCTTTATCCCCTTGTGTCATTATTCCTCCTCCATCTTTATCCCCTTGTGTCATTATTCCTCCTCCATCTTTATCCCATTGTGTCATTATTCCTCCTCCATCTTTATCCCCTTGTGTCATTATTCCTCCTCCATCTTTATCCCCTTGTGTCATTATTCCTCCTCCATCTTTATCCCCTTGTGTCATTATTCCTCCTCCATCTTTATCCCCTTGTGTCATTATTCCTCCTCCATCTTTATCCCCTTGTGTCATTATTCCTCCTCCATCTTTATCCCCTTGTCATCATTCCTCCTCCATCTTTATCCCCTTGTGTCATTATTCCCCCTCCATCTTTATTCCCTTGTGTTATTATTCCTCCACCATCTTTATCCCCTTGTGTTATTATTCCCCCTCCATCATTATCCCCTTGTGTTATTATTCCTCCTCCATCTTTATCCCCTTGTGTTATTATTCCTCCTCCATCTTTATCCCCTTGTGTTATTATTCCTCCTCCATCTTTATCCCCTTGTGTTATTATTCCCCTTCCATCTTTATCCCCTTGTGTTATTATTCCTCCACCATCTTTATCCCCTTGTCCCATTATTCCCCCCTCCATCTTTATCCCCTTGTGTCATTATTCCTCCTCCATCTTTATCCCCTTGTGTTGTTATTCCTCCTCCATCTTTATCCCCTTGTGTTATTATTCCTCCTCCATCTTTATCCCCTTGTGTTATTATTCCTCCTCCATCTTTATCCCCTTGTCCCATTATTCCCCCTCCATCTTTATCCCCTTGTGTTATTATTCCTCCTCCATCTTTATCCCCTTGTGTTATTATTCCCCCCTCCATCTTAATCCCCTTGTGCCATTTTCATCCAATATGGCAAAAGGTGATCAGATGGAAGGGGGAATAATGGGACAAGGGGATAAAGATGGAGGGGGTATAATAACACCAGGGGATTAAGATGGAGGAGGAATAATAACACAAGGGGATAAAGATGGAGGAGGAATAATAACACAAGGGGATAAAGATGGAGGAGGAATAACAACACAAGGGGATAAAGATGGAGGGGGAATAATAACACAAGGAGATAAAGATGGAGGAGGGAATAATAACACAAGGGGATAAAGATGGAGGAGGGAATAATAACACAAGGGGATAAAGATGGAGGAGGAATAACAACACAAGGGGATAAAGATGGAGGAGGAATAACAACACAAGGGGATAAAGATAGAGGAGGAATAATAACACAAGGGGATAAAGATGGAGGAGGAATAATAACACAAGGAGATAAAGATGGAGGACGAATAACAACACAAGGGGATAAAGATGGAGGAGGAATAATAACACAAGGGGATAAAGATGGAGGAGGAATAATAACACAAGGGGATAAAGATGGAGGAGGAATAATAACACAAGGGGATAAAGATGGAGGGGGAATAATAACACAAAGGGATAAAGATGGAAGGGGAATAATAACACAAGGGAATAAAGATGGAGGAGGTAATAATAACACAAGGGGATAAAGATGGAGGGGGGGGGGGGGGTAATCAACCCTCCCCCCTCTATTTTAATCCCCTTGTGTTATTATTACTCCTCCATCTTTATCCCCTTGCGACATTATTCCCCCTTCCTCTGATCCCCTTTTGCCATATCGGATAATAATGGTACAAGGGGATTAATATGGAGGTGGGGGTTGATTATCCCTCCCTCCATCTTATTCCCCTTGTGTCATTATTCCCCCCTCCCTCTGATCCCCTTTTGCCAATTTCCCCCCTCCATCTTAATCCCCTTGTGCCATTATTATCCGATATGGCAAAAGGGGATCATAGGAAGGGGGGATGGCGCAAGGGGATTAAGATGGAAGGGGAGAGGGATAATGGCGGAGGGGGGATGGGGAGTAATAAAGCACAAGGCATTAAGATGGAGGGGGGAGAGGGATAAAGCACCAGGCATTAAGATGAAGGGGGGAGAGGGATAATGGCGGAGGGGGGATGGGGAGTAATAAAGCACAAGGCATGAAGATGGAGGGGGGAGAGGGATAAAGCACCAGGCATTAAGATGGAGGGGGAATGAGGGAGAAATAAAGCACAAGGCATTAAAATGTAAAGCCTTGTGCTTTATTACTTCCCCCACCCCCGCCGTTGTTATCCCTCTCCCCCTCCATCTTAATGCCTGGTGCTTTATCCCTCTCCCCCTCCATTTTAATGCCTTGTGCTCCGTCCAAAACACTTCCCCCCCCCCCCCCCCCCCCGCCTCGTCCAATACACTTCCCCCCCCCGCCTCGTGAATGTGTTCCTGAATGCGTTTTTTCAATGAACGTTTTGTACTACCAATGTACCGTATTTATCGGCGTATAACACGCACTTTTTAGGCTAAAATTTTTAGCCTAAAGTCTGTGTGTGCGTGTTATACGCAGATACACCCCCAGGAAAGGCAGGGGGAGAGAGGCCGTCGCTGCCCGCTTCTCTCCCCCTGCCTTTCCTGGGGTCTAGAGCGCTGCTGTCGGCCCTTCTCACCCCCTGGCTATCGGCACCGCTGCCCGTTCTGTCCCCCTGACTATCGGTGCCGGCGCCGATAGCCAGGGGGAGAGAAGCGGCGCCGACAGCCAGGGGGAGAGAAGGGGCAGCGGCACCCATTGCCGGTGCCGCTGCCCCGTTGCCTCCCCCCATCCCCGGTGGCATAATTACCTGAGTCGGGTCCGCGCTGCTGCAGGCCTCCGGCGTCGTTGCTATGCGCTGAACGGCATGACGTCAGTGCGCCGCGCCGTGCATAGCAACCGTGCTTAAACCAGAGTCTGAGTGCAATATGGAGAGATGTTTCGAAATAATGTTCTTTCTGAGTGTTGCTGTGAATGGGTGCGTTCACACTACGGAATCTCCGCTCGCTGAATTCCGTGAGCGGTGGTTCCGCCTGGCGGCCGCCGCCGAGAGTGCTTCGGCGCTAGGGCCGCGGGGAACTGAGCTGTCACCATTGACAGCTATGCAGTGCTCGCGGAATCCGCGCAAAGAATGAACATCTTTGTTTGTGCGGAACAATTTCAACGGCGGAAATTGCGCAGTGTGAATGGGTCTCGCGGAGACCCATTCATACTAATGTTAAGTTCACACCGCGGAATTCCGCTCGCGGAGTTCCGCTCGTGGAATTCCGTGAGCATTCGGTAGTGTGAACATGGCCTACAAGGGGGCTTGAAAGAGGAGTTTCCAAAACAGTGAATATCTGTTGTGCGGAGTGAATCTGTGGAGTGGGTGTGACTGCTTATAGTCCACATTCATATTTTAGCTAAGTCTTTTTCTCTTGCACATAGTGGGATAACTGTTAGAGTTTAAACACCCTTTTTCTGCTTTTTTTTTCTTCTCTTTTTTTCTCTGTTCAACCTCGAGGGGGAGGAGTTGATTGGGCACAGGTGAATAAATCTTAGCTTGGGACTCTTTATTGAGCTTGCTCTTTCTGAGTGGTGCTGTCTAACAGGGGGCTTGAAAGAGGAGTTTCAAAAACAGGAGTTTGAAAGCAGGAGGTTGAGATCGCTGTGAGTGTTAGTTTCTGAACCCACAAGGTCTACAAAAAATTTGAAGTGTAATTTTGACGGTCTGCTTTTGCCTATACATTTGTGAAATCCCCATAACTAGATGGCCTCTATGTTGGAAAATGCAGTCTGGTGTACATCCTGCGCGATGTATGCAATCCTTGAGCAGCAGTTCGAGGGGGCATACTGCTGTGTGAGATGTGAGCGAGTTGTTAATTTGGAAGACCAGATCCTGGATCTAGAGGAACAGCTTGCAACATTGAGACGCATTGACAACCCGGAGAGGAGTCTCCTGCTCACTGAGCAGGTAATCTCTGGGGTAGAGGTGGGGGAGCAGGCCCGTCGCTACAGGACAGGCAAACCAAGCAATTGCTTGGGGCCCCGAGCTGGCTGGGGGCCCCCAAGCACAGCCAGTGCTTGCCCATCCTGTAGCGATTAACAATCCTGCTCTTGGAGTTTGTGTTCCGGGCCCCAGTCAAACAAGAGGTCCCCCGAATGTCTGACATTTTTTTTTTAAATAAACTAATTTGCAGCTTTGGAGTTCTTCTCACCTCACCACAATCACGCTCCCCCACCCCCGCTGCACTTGGTATCTTCCCTCAGCCCCAAACTCTTCTCTCAGCATTCAGCCATCTGAGCAGGAGGAGGGGGGAGGAGAGGGCTGTGAGGAAAGGAGACCGCAGAGGCTGTACAACATGGGACCTGACTACAGTAGGTGTCCCTGCATATATATATATATATATATATATATATATATATATGTGTGTATAAGCATGTGTGTGTGGATATATATATATATATATATATATATATGTGTGTATGTATGTGTGTACATGTGTATGTCTATGTACTGTGCCTGTGTGTGTGTTACTACTGTGGATGACTATATGTAAAGTGCATGTGTGTATCTATACCAATGTTTCCCAACCAGGGTGCCTCCAGTTGTTGCAAAACTACAACTCCCAGCATGCACAGACAGCCAAAGGCTGTCTGGGCATGCTGGGAGTTGTAGTTTTGCAACCACTGTAGGCATCCTGGTTGGGAAACACTGATCTATTCTATCTGTGTGTGTATGAAGCATGTATAGTATGTAATGTGTAAAGTATGTGTGTGTGTATGATGCATGTACAGTATGTAATGTGTACAGTGTGTGTATGATGCATGTACAGTATGTAATGTGTACAGTGTGTGTATGATGCATGTACAGTATGTGTGTGTGATGCATGTACAGTATGTAATGTGTACAGTGTGTTGTGTGTGTATGAAGCATGCATGTACAGTATGTAATGTGTACAGTGTGTGTATGAAGCATGCATGTACAGTATGTAAGTGTGTTGTGTGTGTGTGTGTATATATAATGCAACTCAATAACTAAACCCCAAGGCCGAAGCCCGGGGTATAAACCCCTATTGCTTACCCCTTAAAAATTAAGTTTTATTAATTAATGTTAAAAGATAATTCCCAACAAAAAAGGATTAAAACTGACAACCAGGTGATCCAAATATAGCAGTGAGTGCGTTAAACAGGACCAATGTCCTCTCGAGTACTAGGTAGCCCTGCAGTGGCTGCCTATTTTTAGGATCACGGTGGTGACGCTTAAAAAATACACACAATTGCCGCCTCTACATGTTTCGCCGCCTCCGCGGCTTTCTCAAGAGGCAATGGTGGCAATGGCAGCTGCCAAAATGGCGGAGGGGGTATATATAACCCATCCCTCAGATGTCATCAAAGTGAGCCCGGTCCTACTCTCCAATGTGGTCCATTATAACAAACATTGCAGCTGAAGCAACCAATAAGATGTCACTTGTAATCAGCACAATCTGTGTGCGAAACTCATTCACCAATACGGGGCCTAGAATACCTGGTCCAACGGTCCAACGTCATACTCCGTCATCAGTTAATGTCAATACTTCCTCCCGATATCATCAAGATGCGCGGGGCATGTCAAAAGCCGACTGCGGGGAACTTAAAGGGGTACTCCGGTGAAAACCTTTTTTCTTTTAAATCAACTGGTGGCAGAAAGTTAAACATATTTGTAAATTGCTTCTATTAAAAAATCTTAATCCTTCCTGTACTTATTAGCTGCTGAATACTACAGAGGAAATTCTTTTCTTTTTGGAATGCTCTCTGATGACATCACGAGCACAGTTCTCTCTGCTGATGTTATTATAATAATAATAACACTTTATTTATTGTTGTCCTTAGTGGGATTTGAACCTAAGTCCCCAGCACTGCAAGGCAGCAGTTCTAACCACTGAGCCACCATGCTGCCTTTAGCATACATTTGCTATGCATCTGCTATGCATGGTTGCTAAAATGGACAGAGATGTCAGTAGAGAGCACTGTGCTCGTGATGTCATCAGTGTTCCAAAAAGAAAGGAATATCCTCTGTAGCATTCAGCAGCTAATAAGTACTGGAAGGATTAAGATTTTTTAATAGAAGCAATTTACAAATATGTTTAACTTTCTGCCACCAGTTGATTTAAAAGAAAAAAGGTTTTCACCGGAGTACCCCTTTAAGATCTCCGCCGGCCTGATGGAATCTACTGCGCCTGCGCTGATGTCTCCACAGATAATGTCAATGCAGGGGCCGCGCATGCGCTAGAACTTAAAAAATTCTGTAACTTAGTGCTCTCTCATAGCGAGCAGATAGAAAATAAATACCTCTGACACCCTCAGTCTTCCCCTTAACCTTGTATGTGTGATATAAATAGCAACCAGCTCATTAAGGTAACAGTACTTAATGAGCTGGTTGCTATTTATATCACATATACAAGGTTAAGGAGAAGACTGAGGATGTCAGAGCTATTTATTTTCTATCTGCTCGCTATGAGAGAGCACTAAGTTACAGAATTTTTCTAAGTTCTAGCGCATGTGCGGCCCCTGCATTAAGATTATCTGTGGAGACATCAGCGCAGGCGCAGTAGATTCCATCAGGCCGGCGGAGATCTTAAAGGGGTACTCCGGTGAAAACCTTTTTTCTTTTAAATCAACTGGTGGCAGAAAGTTAAACATATTTGTAAATTGCTTCTATTAAAAAATCTTAATCCTTCCAGTACTTATTAGCTGCTGGATGCTACAGAGGATATTCCTTTCTTTTTGGAACACTGATGACATTACGAGCACAGTGCTCTCTACTGACATCTCTGTCCATTTTTAGCAACCATGCATAGCAGATGCATAGCAAATGTATGCTAAAGGCAGCATGGTGGCTCAGTGGTTAGCACCGCAGGACTGCAGGCGCAGTAGATTCCATCAGGCCGGCGGAGATCTTAAGTTCCCCGCAGTCGGCTTTTGACATGCGCCGCGCATCTTGATGATATCGGGAGGAAGTATTGACATTAACTGATGACGGAGTATGACGTGGGACCGTTGGACCAGGTATTCTAGCCCCGTATTGGTGAATGAGTTTCGCACACAGATTGTGCTGATTACAAGTGACATCTTATTGGTTGCTTCAGCGGCAATGTTTGTTATATTGGACCACATTGGAGAGTAGGACCGGGCTTACTTTGATGACATCTGAGGGATGGGTTATATATACCCCCTCCGCCATTTTGGCAGCTGCCATTGCCACCATTGCCTCTTGAGAAAGCCGCGGAGGTGGTGAAACATGTAGAGGCGGCAATTGTGTGTATTTTTTAAGCGACACCAGAGTGATCCTCAAAATAGGCAGCCACTGCAGGGCTACCTAGTACTCGAGAGGACATTGGTCCTGTTTAACGCACTCGCTGCTATATTTGGATCACCTGGTTGTCAGTTTTAATCCTTTTTTGTTGGGAATTATCTTTTAACATTAATTAATAAAAGTAAATTTTTAAGGGGTAAGCAATAGGGGTTTATACCCCGGGCTTCGGCCTTGGGGTTTAGTTATTGAGTTGAGATACGGCCCCTTACTACCCTAGGGTAGTTTGTTTAGCATAGTTGTATATAATGCGTGCAGTGGCAGATCCGGGGTGGGGAACGGGGCAATTGCCCCGTCCCGTGCGTGCACCCATTGGAAAGCAACGCGGAGGAGCAGAGCAGCGAACAGGACATGCGCTGGCCAGCATGGTAAGTGACCAGCTGCACATCAGCTTCAGTGCTCTGACCACCGCTCCTCGAGTCCCGGGACCTACTGCTATGGTGGCCGGACCAGAGGAGCAGTGGTCAGAGCACTGAAGTAGGGCAGTAAACAGGCATACAGCCTACACTGTATGGCTGGAGGCTGTATGTCTGTGGGGAACATACTACACCTAATGTGGGGGGACTATACTGCACCTAATGTGGGGTAAACTATACTGCCAACCTAATGTGGAGAACTATACTGGACCTAATGTGGGGTAAACTATACTGCCAACCTAATGTGGAGAACTATACTGGACCTAATGTGGGGTAAACTATACTGCCAACCTAATGTGGAGGACTATACTGCACCTAATGTGGAGAACTATACTGCACCTAATGTGGAGAACTATACTGCCCCAAATGTGGGTAGAACTATACTGCACCTAATGTGGGGGACTATACTGCACCTAATGTGGGGAGAACTATACTGCACCAAATGTGGGGGAACTGTACTGCACCTAATGTGGGGAGAACTATATTGCACCTAATGTGGGGAGAACTATACTGCACCTAATGTGGGGAGAACTATACTGCACCTAATGTGGGGGAACTGTATTGCACCTAATGTGGGGGACTATACTGCACCTAATGTGGGGAGAACTATACTGCACCTAATGTGGGGAGAACTATACTGCACCTAATGTGGGGGAACTCTACTGCACCTAATGTGGAGAACTGTACTGCACCTAATGTGGGGGAACTATACTGCGCCTAATGTGGCAAACTATACTGCACCTAATGTGGGGGAACTATACTGCACCTAATGTGGGGGAACTATACTGCACCTAATGTGGGGGAACTATACTGCACCTAATGTGGGGATAACTCTGCTGCACCTAATGTGGGGGAACTGTGCTGGACCTAACGTGGGGGAACTGTGCCACACCTAACGTGGGGGGAACTGTGCCGCACCTAATGTGGGGGCCTCCATGTCCATTTTGCTTGGGGCCCCCAAATTCCTTCAAACGGCCCTGTGGGGGAGGATAGTGGGACGGAGGTGCAGGACAGTCAGGCAGTTACCTGGGTTACAGTTAGAAAGCGGGGTAGGGGAAAAAGTGTCAGGGAGGCTAGTCCTGAACTGCCACACCCCAACAAGTTTGCCTGCTTGGTAGATGAGGGGGATGCCATTACAGAGCTAGCAGAACTGCAGCAGGATACTGCCTCTGACCACCAGGGGGGTGTCTGCTCCAGTAAGGAGAGAGGGAGGAGTGCAGGGCAGGCCAGACAGGTACTAGTGGTGGGGGACTCAATTATTAGGGGGACAGATATGGCGATCTGTCACAAAGACCGGGATCGCCGAACAGTGTGTTGTCTGCCTGGCGGATCGGATTGACAGGTTGCTGGGCGGGGCTGGAGAGGACCCAGCAGTCATGGTACATATTGGCACCAATGACAAAGAAAGAGGTAGGTGGAGTGTCCTTAAAAATGATTTCAGGGACTTAGGCCGCAAGCTTAAGGCAAGGACCTCCAAGGTAGTATTTTCTGAAATACTGCCAGTACCACGAGCCACACCAGGGAGGCAGTGGGAGATTAGGGAGGTAAACAAGTGGCTCAGCAGCTGGTGTAGGAAGGAGGGGTTTGGGTTCATGGAGAACTTGGCCGATTTCGCTGTCGGCTACTGGCTCTACCTTAGGGACGGGCTGCACCTCAATGGGGAGGGTACAGCTGTGCTTGGAGCGAAGATGGCTAGAAGGGTCTAGGAGTGTTTAAACTAGGGACTTGGGGGAGGGAACCTACAGTTCCGGGCTGTCCATCTTCACCGGGGGGGCCTCTTCTCAAGCATTTCCGGCCCGGCCCCAGAATAATGGCGTTGCCTTGACGACGACGCACAGGGACGTTGCTCATGAACATCCCTGTGTGTCGTCATCAAGGCAACACCATTATTCCGGGGCCGGGCCCGAAGCGCTGAGAAGAGGCGCCCCCGGTGAAGATGGACAGCCCGGAACGATTATCCCTCCCCACCAGACGGTCCCTGCAGCACAGATGGTCCGGACCAGCTCACCCTAACGTCCCGCCGAGCGGAGGTGAGTACAAAACTAAAGGGGGGAGGGGGTCTGGATGACGATGAAGGCCCGGGCAGTGGTCTTCAACCTGCGGACCTCCAGATGTTTCAAACTACAACTCCCAGCATGCCCGGACAGCGATGGCTGTCCGGGCATGCTGGGAGTTGTAGTTTTGGAACATCTGGAGGTCCGCAGGTTGAAGACCACTGTTAAATCAGACATTGACAAGCGGTGATGATGAAGGGGGTGGTGTGGGATGATGACAGGGTAATGATGATGAAGGGGGGGATGATGACAGGGTAATGATGATGAAGGGGGGGATGATGACAGGGTAATGATGATGACATGTGTCAGTATCCAGGTACTGTGAGGATACTGGTGGTGGTGTGTCAGTGGGGTGATGACGTGGGCCGTACCAGGGGAACTGAGTCTAAGGGGTTACTGGTTTTCACCAGAGCCCGCCGCAAAGCGGGATGGACTTGCTGCGGCAGGTAACCCCCAGGTCGTTCCACCCGGTAGCGACTCAACCCCAACTGACGGCTGAGATAGGCGCGGTACAAGGGATTAGGCAAGAGCAAGGTCGGACGTAGCAGAAGGTCAGGGCAGGCAGCAAGGATCGTAGTCAGGGGCAACGGCAGAAGGTCTGGAACACTGGCTTGGGACATACAAGGAAACGCTTTCACTGGCACAAGGGCAACAAGATCTGGCGATGCTGGGAAGGGGAAGTTAGGTAATATAGGCTAGGGCACAGGTGAATGCACTAATTGGGCCAGGCGCCAATCAGCGGCGCACTGGCCCTTTAAATTGCAGAGAGCCAGCGTGCGCGCGCCGGGACTGAACAGAAGGAGGACAGGTCGGGTAAGAAGACTTGGATGCAAACCTCGAGCGGGCACGTCCCGCATCGCGGGTCGGATCCCTGCCAGAGACACTAACGCAGTGCTCCCGGTCAGCGGGTCTGACCAGGGTGCTGCGACAAGGTGAATGCTGCGAGCGCTCCGGGGAGGAGCGGGGACCCGGAGCGCTCGGCGTAACAACAGGGTAATGATGAAGGGGGGGATGATGACAGGGTAATGATGAAGGGGGGGTGATGACAGGGTGATGATGATGAGGGTGTTAATGACGGGGATCTGGATGATGACGGGGGGATGATGTATTTCCCACCCTACGCTTATACTCGAGTCAATAACTTTTCCTGGGTTTTTGGGGTGAAATTAGGGGCCTCGGCTTATATTCGGGTCGGCTTATACTCGAGTATATACGGTATGGTCATAAAAATTATTAATTATGAAAAATTTAAAATTATTAAAATTATTAAAAATATCAAAATTATGACCTAGTGAATTGTAGACAAAGCTAATCAATACAATTCATATCTGAGTCCGACTATTTCCTCAGATATCAACAAGTTCTTTTTATGATGGGATGACAGTAACGCTTAAAGATGTAGTTTTGCAATATACAATAATACACAGGAATTATAAAGTATGCAGATTTATTGGTTATAAGATTATAAACATAAATGAGTAATAAACACAATGATATATGCAAAATGAATATCAATTAGATATTAGTAAACATAAGATGTCTGCTCCAGTTAGGAGGGAGGGAGGAGTACAGGGCAGGCCAGACAGGTACTAGTGGTGGGGGACTCAATTATTAGGGGGACAGACAGGGCGATCTGTCACAAAGACCGGGATTGCCGAACAGTGTGTTGTCTGCCTGGCGCACGAGTTCGGCACATTGCGGATCGGGTTGACAGGTTGCTGGGCGGGGCTGGAGAGGACCCAGCAGTCATGGTACATATTGGCACCAATGACAAAGTAAGAGGTAGATGGAGTGTCCTTAAAAATGATTTCAGGGACTTAGGCCGCAAACTTAAGGCAAGGACCTCCAAGGTAGTATTTTCTGAAATACTACCAGTACCACGAGCCGCACCAGAGAGGCAGCGGGAGATCAGGGAGGTAAACAAGTGGCTCAGAAGCTGGTGTAGGAAGGAGGGGTTTGGGTTCATGGAGAACTGGGCTGACTTCGCTGTCGGTTACCGGCTCTACCGTAGGGACGGGCTGCACCTCAATGGGGAGGGTGCAGCTGTGCTTGGGGAGAAGATGGCTAGAAGGGTGGAGGAGTGTTTAAACTAGGGACTTGGGGGGAGGGAACCTACAGCAAAGAGGGGGAAGATAGTGTAGATAGAGAGGTGGGAATTATAAATGTATCTGGGGATGGAGCGGAGGGAGGGGTTAGAATAGGAATAGGCTTCATAGGAAAATAAAACTTACACCCTTGAATCCCATTAACCCCAATAACATAAAGGATGGAAATGTAAAGTGTATGTTCACAAATGCCAGAAGCCTAGCAAATATAATTGGGGAGCTTGAGGCCTTGATACTGGAGGAACATATTGATATAGTTGGGGTCACTGAGACATGGCTGGACTCCTCGCATGACTGGGCTGTCAATCTGCAGGGGTTTACATTGTTTTGCAAGGATAGAATGAACCGAAAAGTTGGTGGAGTCTGTCTGTATGTTAGAAGTGGTATGAAAGTCAGTGTGAACGATGCAATAGTGTGTGATGATTCTGAGGATGTGGAATCACTGTGGGTAGAATTACAAAAGGAAGGAAATACTGAAAAAATTATACTTGGTGTAATCGACAGACCCCCTAATATCACTGAAGAGATAGGTCGGCTGCATAAACAAATAGAGAGGGCCGCCCGGGCAAGTACAGTGGTAATAATGGGAGATTTTAACTATCCAGATATAGATTGGGGTCCAGGGTTGGCTAAAACTACAAAGGGGCGACAATTCCTAAATTTATTGCAGGATAATTTTATGGGCCAGTTTGTGGAGGACCCAACAAGAAGTGATGCCTTGTTGGATCTGATCATTTCCAACAACGCAGAGCTGGTTGGTAATGTAACTGTGAGGGAAAACCTTGGTAATAGCGACCACAATATAGTTACTTTTGACTTAAAATGTAGAAAACAAAGACAGGCGGGGAAGACAAAAACATATAACTTTAAAAAGGCAAACTTCCCTGGGCTGAGAGCTGCACTACAGGACATAGACTGGGGGAGGTGTTCTCAAATACTGATACAGAAGGTAAATGGGACATATTTAAATCAACTCTAAATAACTATACAGCTAAATATATACCAAAGGGGAACAAATATCAACGATTAACCCCTTCATGACCCAGCCCATTTTCACCTTCATGACCTGGGCATTTTTTGAAAATCTGACCACTGTCACTTTAAACATTAATAACTCTGGAATGCTTTTACTTATCATTCTGATTCCGAGACTGTTTTTTCGTGACATATTCTACTTTATGTTATCGGTAAAATTTCACTGATATTTGTATCCTTTCTTGGTAAAAAATCTAAAAATTTCATGAAAATTTTGCATTTTTCTAACTTTGAAAGTCTCTGCTTGAAAGGAAAATGGATATTCCAAATAAATTACATATTGATTCACATATACAATATGTCTACTTTGTGTTTGCATTAAAAATTTGACAAGTTTTTACTTTTGGAAGACACCAGAGGGCTTCAAAGTTCCGCAGCAATTTTCCAATTTTTCTCAAGATTTTCAAAATCGTAATTTTTCAGGGCCCAGTTCAGGTTGGAAATGGATTTTAAGGATCTTTATATTAGAAATACCCCATAAATGACCCCATTATAAAAACTGCACCCCCCAATGTATTCAAAATGACATTCAGTAAGTGTTTTAACCCTTTAGGTGTTTCACAGGAATAGCAGCAAAGTGAAGGAGAAAATTCTAAATCTTCATTTTTTACACTCGCATTTTCTTGTAGACCCAATTTTTGAATTTTTACAAGGGGTAAAAGGAGAGAAATCACCCTAAAATTTGTAACCCAATTTCTCTCGAGTAAGGAAATACCTCATATGCGTATGTAAAGTGTTCGGCGGGCGCAGTAGAGGGCTCAGAAGGGAAGGAGCGACAATGGGATTTTGGAGAGTGAGTTTTTCTGAAAGGGTTTTTGGGTGGCATGTCCCATTTAGGAAGCCCCTTTGGTGCCAGAACAGTGGACCCCGCCCACATGTGACCCCATTTTGGAAACTATACCCCTCATGGAATTTAATAAGGGGTGCAGTGAGCATTTACACCCCACTGGCGTTTGACAGATATTTGAAACAGTGGACTGTGCAAATCAAAAATTTTATTTTTCATTTTCACAGACCACTGTTCCAAAAATCTGTCATACACCAGTGGGGTGTAAATGCTCACTGCACCCCTTATTACATTCCGTGAGGGGTGTAGTTTCCAAAATGGGGTCACATGTGGATATTTATTGTTTTGCGTTTGTCAGAACTGCTGTAACAATCAGCCACCCCTGTGCAAATCGCCTCAAATGTACATGGTGCACTCTCCCTTCTGGGCCTTGTTGTGCGCCCCCAGAGCACTTTGCGCCCACATATGGGGTATCTCCGTACTCAGGAGAAATTGCGTTACAAATTTAGAGGGTCTTTTTTCCCTTTTACCTCTTGTGAAAATGAAAAGTATAGGGCAACACCAGCATGTCAGTGTAAAAAATTTATTTTTTTACACTAACATGCTGGTGTAGACCCCAACTTCACCTTTTCATAAGGGGTTAAAGAAGAAAAAGCCCCCCAAAATTTGTAAGGCAATTTCTCCCGAGTACGGCGATACCCCATATGTGTCCCAAAACTGTTGCCCTGAAATACGACAGGGCTCCAAAGTGAGAGAGTGCCATGCGCATTTGAGGCCTGAATTAGGGATTTGCATAGGGGTGGACATAGGGGTATTCTACGCCAGTGATTCCCAAACAGGGTGCCTCCAGCTGTTGCAAAACTCCCAGCATGCCTGGACAGTCAATGGCTGTCCGGCAATACTGGGAGTTATTATTTTGCAACAGCTGGAGGCTCCGTTTTGGAAACAGTAGCTTACCAGACTTTTTTCATTTTTTGGGGGGAGGGGGGCTGTGTAGGGGTATGTGTATATGTAGTATTTTTTACTTTTTATTTTAGGTTAGTGTTAGTGTAGTGTAGTGTTTTTAGGGTACAGTCACATGGGCAGAGGTTCACAGCAAGTTTGCCGCTGGAAGTTTGAGCTGCAGCGCAAAATTTGCGCCATCTCAAACTTGCAGCACTCACTGTAAACCTCCGCCCATGTGAGTGTACCCTGTACATTCACATTGGGGGGAGGGGGCAAACATCCAGCTGTTGCAAACTCCGAGCATGCCCTTTGGCTGTCCGTGCATGCTGGGAGTTGTAGTTTTGCAACAGCTGGAGGAACACTGGTTTGGAAACACTAAGTTAAGTAATAAACTTTCAAGTGTTTTGCAACCAAACTTAGTGTTTCCAAACCAGTGTGCCTCCAGCTGTTGCAAAACTACAACTCCCAGCATGCATGGTCTGTCAGTGCATGCTGGGAGTTATAGTTTTGCAACAATTGCAACAGCTGGAGGCACTGAGGTAGGAAACGGACAATGTTTCCCAACTAGTGTGCCTCCAGTTGTTGCAAAACTACAACTCCCAGCATGCCCAGACTGCCAAGGCATGCTGGAAGTTGTAGTTCGGCAATATCTGAAGGATCAGATGTTGCCGAACTACAACTTCCAGCATGCTTGGGCAGTCTGGGCATGCTGGGAGTTGTAGTTTTGCAACATCTGGAGGTCCACAGTTTGGAGACCACTGTATAATGGTCTCCAATCTGTGCTCTTCCAGATGTTAGAGAACTACAACTCCCAGCATGCCTGGACAGACTGAGCATGCTGAGATTTGTAGTTTTGCAACATCTGGAAGAGCACAGAGTGGAGACCATTATACAGTGGTCTCCAAACTGTGGACCTCCAGATGTTGCAAAACTACAACTCCCAGCATGCCCAGAAAGCCAAGGGCTGTCTGGGCATGCTGGGAGTTGCAGTTTTGAAACTCTCAGAGGCAGCAGTGAGATCGCTTTACGGCGATCTCACTGCTGCCAATGAAGATGCTGCACTGCTGCCGGAAACTCACCTCCGGGACGCAGCGCAGCCGGGACCGCATGGAGGACGCCGGGACCGCACGGAGGACGCCGGGACCGCTCGGGACACCGCTCCGACGGGTAAGTGACGCCGGGGGACGGGTCAGGGACACTTAGCAGAGCGGTGTGTGTCCCGATCCCCGTGATCGGAACTCACACACCGCGCTGCTAAGTATTCTGATAGCGAAACGCTGCTATCAGCTAGTCAGATTTGACCAGCTGATAGCAGCAATCGCTGGGGGGGGTGGGGGACGAAACCCCCCGTGGTCGCACGGTAAGATGGCTGGCTATCAGTGATAGCCACCATCTTTCCGGGCGCTGCGGGGTGCCGTGAGTAGCGGCAGTAATGTCCATGACGTACCTGTATGTCATGGGTCGGGAACACCTTGCCACCCATGACGTACAGGTATGTCATAGGTCGGGAAGGGGTTAAACCTAAATCCTACATGGCTGACAAATGATGTTAAAAGAGCAATAAACAACAAAAAAATTGCCTTAAAAAAAATACAAATCTGATGGGTCAGCTATAACATTTAAACAATATAAAGAGCTTAATAAAATCTGTAAAAATGTAATAACAGCAAAAGTTCTAAATGAGAGACAGGTGGCCAAAGAAAGCAAAACTAATCCTAAATATTTTTTTAGATATATAAATGCAAAAAAACCAAGGACAGAGCATGTAGGACCCCTTAATAATGATAATGGGGAGGTTGTCATAGGCGATAAAGAGAAAGCGGTGCTACTGAATGGGTTCTTTAGTTCTGTATATACTATGGAAGAAGGAGCTGACATTGGACAGGTCAGTGCTGGTAACACATCATGTAATGTACTGAACTGGCTTAATGTAGAGATGGTACAAGGTAAGTTAAGTAATATAAATGTAAGCAAATCTCCAGGGCCAGATGGATTGCACCCAAGAGTTCTTAGAGAGGTAAGTTCAGTAATATCTGTACCCCTGTTCATGATATTTAGAGATTCACTGGTGTCTGGTATTGTGCCAAGGGACTGGCGCAAGGCAAATGTGGTGCCAATCTTCAAAAAGGGCTCTAGATCTTCCCCAGGAAACTATAGACCGGTAAGTTTAACGTGCATTGTGGGTAAATTGTTTGAAGGACTTATAAGGGATTACATACAGGAATACATAGGGAATAATTGTATTATAAGTGATAACCAGCATGGGTTTACTAAGGATAGAAGTTGTCAAACCAATCTAATTTGCTTTTATGAAGAGGTGAGTAGAAGCCTTGACAGAGGAATGGCTGTGGATATAGTGTTTCTGGATTTTGCTAAAGCGTTTGATACTGTCCCTCATAGACGTCTGACAGGTAAGTTAAGGTCTTTGGGTTTGGAAATTTTAGTTTGTAGCTGGATTGGACACTGGCTCATGGATCGTACCCAGAGAGTGGTGGTCAATGATTCGTACTCTGATTGGTCCCCGGTAATTAGTGGTGTACCCCAAGGTTCTGTACTGGGACCGCTGTTGTTTAATTTATTTATCAATGATATAGAGGATGGTATTAACAGCTCTGTTTCTATCTTTGCAGATGACACCAAGCTTTGTAGCACAGTACAGTCTATAGAGGATGTAGCACGGTTACAAGATGACTTGGATAGACTAAGTGTCTGGGCATCCACGTGGCAAATGAGGTTCAATGTGGATAAATGTAAAGTTATGCATCTGGGTACTAATAACCTGCATGCGTCTTATGTCTTAGGGGGGATTAAACTGGCAGAGTCACTGGTAGAGAAGATCTGAGTGTACTTGTAGATCACAGACTACAGAATTGCATGCAATGTCAGGCTGCTGCTTCCAAAGCCAGCAGGATATTGTCATGTATCAAAAGAGGCAAGGACTCGAGGGACAGGGATATAATACTCCCCCTTTATAAAGCATTGGTATGGCCTCACCTGGAATATGCTGTTCAGTTTTGGTCACCTGTCCATAAAAGGGACACTGTGGAGCTGGAAAGGGTGCAGAGACGCGCGACTAAACTAATATGGGGCATGGAACATCTTAGCTATGAGGAGCGATTAAAGGAGTTACAATTGTTTAGTCTTGAGAAGATACATTTAAGGGGGGATATGATAAACGTATATACGTATATTAATGGCCCATACAAAAAATATGGAGAAAAACTGTTCTAGGTTAAACCCCCCCAAAGGACGATGGGGCACTCCCTCCGTCTGGAGAAGAAAAAGTTTAGTCTCAAGGGGCGACACGCCTTCTTTACCATGAGAACTGTGAATTTATGGAACAGTCTACCTCAGGAACTGATCACAGCAGGAAAAATTAACAGCTTTAAAACAGGATTAGATACATTCCTGGAACAAAATAACATTAATGCTTATGAAGAAATATAAAATCCCATCCCTTCCCCAATATCGCGCCACACCCCTACCCTTCAATTCCCTGGTTGAACTTGATGGACATGTCTTTTTTCGACCGTACTAACTATTTAACTATGTAATTACATATAAGTTGAACAATACATGTGAGTAGTAAGTAACTGTTTACAATAAACAAAAGCTACCAGGTTAGAATATCATATAAGAAAAAGGTTACATATCACTCTATTCAGAGGAACCTCATGATATTAAGGTGGGCAATATCTAATCATTAGACATCAATATGGAATGTTAAATTCACTTCCCGCCCCCTTCTAACCACTACAAATAACATGACTCCAAGAATGGGGAAATCCATCTAAGATATAAATATGAAAGAATTATGATATACTCCCCCCCCCCCCCCCCCCCCATTCTGGACAATTTTCTAGACATTATCTTGGTAAGACATTAAAGGGGTTATCCAGGTAAAAAACTTTTTTTTATATATCAACTGGCTCCAGAAAGTTAAACAGATTTGTAAATTACTATTAAAAAATCTTAATCCTTTCAGTACTTATGAGCTGCTGAAGTTGAGCTGTTTTTTTCTGTCTAAGTGCTCTCTGATAACACGTGTCTCGGGAACCGCCCAGTTTAGAAGCAAATCCCCATAGCAAACCTCTTCTACTCTGCTCTCTGCTGACATCTCTGCTTGTCTCGGGAACTGCACACTGTTGTCAGACAGAAAACAACAACTCAACTTAATCCTTTTAATTATTGAAAGGATTAAGATTTTTTAATAGAATTAATTTACAAATCTGTTTAACTTTCTGGAGCCAGTTGATAAATAAAAAAAAGTTTTTTCCTGTAATACCCCTTTAAGACAATTAGCAGAGATATAGGATCTTGCTCTATGCCAGACTGGCATTTATACAGAGAAGGATTTTAGATGAAACTCAGAAATTGGCCTACTGATGTTCTTATACTATAAAGCATATTAAACATAGTGATTCATTTTTGGGGTGTCCACAAAATGCATGAGAAAATGTGATAGGATCACTGACCTGATTGCGATTTTAAATTTTGAGGAGATCTGACCTTTGTAAAGGATCCACCCGTCTACGGGCTTTGTCCAAAATCCAATTCGGATAACCACGCTGTCTAAAGCGTGTGCACGTAGATTCAGCTTCCTCTTGGTATACAGACATATCAGAACTGTTCCATTTAACACGGATCAGTTCCCCAATTCGAACGCCCTTGATGGTGTGCTTAGGGTGGCATAGTCACATAGTTAGTACGGTTGAAAAAAGACATACGTCCATCAAGTTCAACCAGGGAATTGAAGGGTAGGGGTGTGGCGCGATATTGAGGAAGGGATGGGATTTTATATTTCTTCATAAGCATTAATGTTATTTTGTTCCAGGAATGTATCTAATCCTGTTTTAAAGCTGTTAATTTTTCCTGCTTTGACCAGTTCCTGAGGTAGACTGTTCCATAAATTCACAGTTCTCATGGTAAAGAAGGCGTGTGGCCCCTTGAGACTAAACCTTTTCTTCTCCAGACGGAGGGAGTGCCCCCTCGTCCTTGGGGGAGTTTAACCTGGAACAGTTTTTCTCCATATTTTTTGTATGGGTCATTAATATACTTATATACATTTATCATATCCCCCCTTAGATGTCTCTTCTCAAGACTAAACAATTGTAACTCCTTTAATCGCTCCTCATAGCTAAGATGTTCCATGCCCCATATTAGTTTAGTCGCGCGTCTCTGCACCCTCTCCAGCTCCACAGTGTCCCTTTTATGGACTGGTGCCCCAAACTGAACAGCATATTCCAGGTGAGGCCGTACCAATGCTTTATAAAGGGGGAGTATTATGTCCCTGTCCCTCGAGTCCATGCCTCTTTTTATACATGACAATATCCTGCCAGCCTTGGAAGCAGCACCCTGACATTGCATGCTATTCTGTAGTCTGTGATCTACAAGTACACCTAGATCCTTCTCTACCAGTGACTCTGCCAGTTTATTCCCCCCTAAGACATACGATGCATGCAGGTAGGTTATTAGTACCCAGATGCATAACTTTACATTTATCACACATTGAACCTCATTTGCCAAGTGGATGCCCAGACACTTAGTCTATCCAAGTCATCTTGTAACCTACACACCTCCTCTATAGACTGTACCGTGCTACAAAGCTTGGTGTCATTTTCAATATAGAAACAGAGCTGTGAATACCATCCTCTATATCATTGATAAATAAATTAAACAACAGCGGTCCCAGTACAGAACCTTGGGGTACACCACTAATAACCGGGGACCAATCAGTGGACGAATCATTGACCACCATTCTCTGGGTACGAGCCATGATCCAGTGTTCAATCCAGTTACAAACTAAAATTTCCAAACCCAAAGACCTTGACTTACCTGTCAGACGTCTATGTGGGACAGTATCAAATGCTTTATCAAAATCCAGAAACACTATATCCACAGCCATTCCTCTGTCAAGGCTTCTACTCACCTCTTCATAAAAGCAAATTAGATTGGTTTGACAACTTCTATCCTTAGTAAGCCCATGCTGGTTATCACTTATAATACAATTATTCCCTATGTATTCCTGTATGTAATCCCTTATAAGTCCTTCAAACAATTTACCCACAATGCATGTTAAAGGGGTAGTCCAGTGGTGAAAAACTTATCCCCTATCCTAAGGATAGGGGATAAGTTTGAGATCGCGGGGGGTCCGACCGCTGGGGCCCCCTGCGATCTCTCTGTACGGGGGCCAGGCTCTCCGCCGAGATAGCGGGTGTCGACCCCCGCACGAGGCGGCGGCCGACACGCCCCCTCAATACATCTCTATGGCAGAGCCGGAGATTGCCGAAGGCAGCGCTTCGGCTCTGCCATAGAGTTGTATTGAGGGGGCGTGTCGGCCGCCGCCTCGTGCGGAGGTCGACACGCCCCCTTCCAGCGGGCTGTCGGGGCTCCGTACAGGAGATCGCGGGGGACCCCAGGGGTCGGACCCCCCGCGATCTGCAACTTATCCCCTATCCTTAGGATAGGGGATAAGTTGCTCACCACTGAATCACCACTGGACTACTCCTTTAAACTTACCAGTCTATAGTTTCCTGGGGAATACCTAGAGCCCTTTTTGAAGATTGGTACCACATTCACCTTGCGCCAGTCCATTGGCACAATACCAGACAACAGTGAATCTCTAAATATCATGTACAGGGGTACATATATTACTGAACTTACCTCTCTAAGAACTCTTGGGTGCAATCCATCTGGCCCTGGAGATTTGCTTACATATAAATTACTTAACTTACCTTGTACCATCTCTACATTAAGCCAGTTCAGTACATTACATGATGTGATACCAGCACTGACCTGTCCAATGTCAGCTCCTTCTTCCTTAGAATATACAGAACTAAAGAATCCATTCAGTAGCTCCGCCTTCTCTTGATCTCCTGTGACAACCTCCCCATTATCATTATTAAGGGGTCCTACATGCTCTGTCCTTGGTTTTTTTGCATTTGTATATCTAAAAAAAAATATTTAGGATTAGTTTTGCTTTCTTTGGCCACTTGTCTCTCATTTTGAATTTTTGCTGTTTTTATTACATTTTTACAGATTTTATTAAGCTCTTTGTACTGTTTAAATGTTATAGCTGACCCATCAGATTTGAATTTTTTGAAGGCAATTTTTTTGTTGTTTATTGCTCTTTTAATATCATTTGTCAGCCATGTAGGATTTAGTTTTAATCGTTTATATTTGTTCCCCTTTGGTATATATTTAGCTGTATAGTTATTTAGAGTTGATTTAAAGATTTACCATTTACCTTCTGTATCAGTATTTGAGAACACCTCCCCCCAGTCTATGTCCTGTAGTGCAGCTCTCAGCCCAGGGAAGTGCAGCTCTCAGCCCAGGGAATTTGCTCTAAGCAAAGTGTTGCCAGAAATTGCTTTACGGAATGGACGAACCTCAACACTGTTGCCATTAGCAACCAAAAGCACATCGAGGAAGGGAGTACAAGTTTTTGACCAGGTGTAAGTAAATAATAAATTGTAGTGGTTGTCATTAAGATAAGACATAAATTCTTTAACCAAATTTTCATTATTTTTCCATATTACAATAACGTCATCAACGTATCTACCAAACCATGCGATATTGTCTCGATATGGGTTGTGATCAGAAAAGATAAAAAAATTCTCCCACCAAAACACAAATAAATTAGCGAGGGCCGGTGAAGATTTAGCACCCATTGATGCTCCAGTTTTTTGTAAATAAAAAACACCATTAAACAAAAAATTATTGTTTCAAAATATAAGCAGTCACATCCAAAATACATTTTTTTATTCAAAATCATAATTAGAAAAATTATATAAAATATATGTGAGTGCTGTAATAGCTAGGTGGTGGGGAATACATGAATAAAGAGACTCAATATTGCATGTGAGCCTTGAATACTGTTCACACCATTCAAATGAATCCAGAATTGTCAGGAGGTGCTTTGTGTCTTTAATAAAATTAGGACATTTTGGAACTAGTAAGACTGAATCAAGCCATTGACATATACGTTCTCGTTAAGGGAATGGATTCCCGCAACGATGGGTCGCATCGGCGGCGGGAATCAGTCCTTATTAAGCTTGGGTAAAGCATGAAAAATGGGGATAATTGGTTGCTCTACAAACATATAGTTAATTTCTTTTTGGCTAAGAATAGTACCCAAAGCACCCCCTAGCAACTCTGACAAAGATTTCTGCAATACAGCAGTAGGATCCTGAGAACGGAAATACCCCATATGGGGACATGAAGTGCTCTGCGGGCACACGACAGGGCTCAGAAATAAGCGTGCACTATGTACATTTGAGGCCTAAATTGGTGATTTGCACATCGTCTCTGACATAAACGCAAAAAAAAAAGCCCACGTTACCCCATTTTGGAAACTAGGTAGAAAATTGAAAAGGTGTTCCCCTCAATGACGACGCTAGTCAACGAGTAGATATGCATTTATTGAAACATCAAAGGCAACGCGTTTCAACCCCGGACAGGCGTCTTCATCAGGCATAGTATACATTAAAAAAAAGTACATACTTTTATAAGATGACTAGTTAGAAAGCAATGACCACTTCCGGAAAAGCGGGAGAGCCGTGTGCAAAAATCATAAAAATTAGGATAAGATTTCTACTGCAATTTGTATTAAAACCTATATATAAGATAAAAAATATATTCATAAAATACTACTAGCTAAATATGTGCGGAAATCAGGGGCATACAATCATTTGCAAAGATAAAGAAAGTGCCGGGTGCTGTATTAGAAAACCTCCAGTAGATGGCAGTGTTAGCCACAAAGTGGAATGTGTAACCTTGGTGATGCGCATAAACAATTACCTTATTTATCGGGGTATACCACGCACCGGCCTATAACACGCACCCTCATTTTACCATGGATATTTGGGTAAAAAAAGTTTTTTACCCAAATATCCATGGTAAAATGAGGGTGCGTTTGTGCACGTGTATACCCCGATACACCCCCAGGAAAGGCAGGGGAAGAGAGGCCGTCGCTGCCCGCTTCTCTCCCCTTGCCTTTCCTGGGGTCTAGAGCCCTGCTGCCGCCCCTTCTCTCCCCCTGGCTATCGGCGCTGCTGCCCGTTCTGTCCCCCTGACTATCGGTGCCGGCGCCCCATTGCCGGCGCCGATAGCCAGGGGGAGAGAAGCGGCGTCGACAGCCAGGGCGAGAGAAGGGGCAGCGGCACTCATTGCCTCCCCCCATCCCCGGTGGCATAATTACCTGTTGCCGGGGTTGGGTCCGCGCTGCTGCAGGCCTCCGGCGTGCGTCCCCTGCGCCGTTGCTATGCACGGACGTCATGCGCCGCGCCGTGCAGCAATGGGTGCCGCTGCCCCTTCTCTCCCCCTGGCTGTCGGCGCCGCTTCTCTCCCCCTGGCTATCGGCGCCGGCAATGGGGTGCCGGCACCGATAGTGAGGGGGACAGAACGGGCAGCGGCGCCGATAGCCAGGGGTAGAGAAGGGCCGGCAGCAGGGCTCTAGACCCCAGGAAAGGCAGAGGGAGAGAAGCGGGCAGGGACGGCCTCTCTCCCCCTGCCTTTCCTGGGAGTGTATCGGCGTATAACACGCACATAGACTTTAGGCTAAAAATTTTAGCCTAAAAAGTGCGTGTTATACGCCGATAAATACGGTAGGTGATTCACTCAAGGGACAACTAGTGCATACACAGCAGTAGATCGTACCGATCAGGTAAGTAAAAATTATACCAATTATATGTAAAGATATATATTAATGAATAAGTAATGTTAAACAAAATGAAGCAACAGGCTCGAGACAGATATACCGCACAAATATTGCAGTTTGCAAAGGAAACTTATATTATAATATAACCTCGGAAAGTTCATTTAGTCCATCCGGGACCAAAGTTCCCATCCGGTAAATCCAATAGATTTCCTTTCTTTTAAGCTGTTCAAACCTGTTTGAAACGTGTGATGGAACTGCTTCTAAGGGGGTGATGGTAATGGGATGCTGTATATCAGAATGAAAATGTGCACAGTGTCTGGACACACTGTGTAATAAAAATTTATTGCGAATATTGTGACGATGTTTATTTAATCGGTTATGTAGGGGCTGAATGGTACGTCCTACATATTGTAATGTGCAGATGCATTGTATAACATAGATAACATGGTCAGACTGACATGTTAGTCTAGTCTTAAAGTCTCACCCGTTTTTTTCAAAGTTACCATAGTGAGGCCGTGGGTGATTTCCTTACAACAAAGGCAATTTCTTTTATGACACCTATAGCTGCCCGGTTTCAACTCACTTTCTCTCATGATTTTACTGTGCTGCCGCTAGTAGTATTTTATGAATATATTTTTTATCTTATATATATATATCTATATATATATATATATATATATATATATATATATATATATATAGGTTTTAATACAAATTGCGGTAGAAATTTTATCCTAATTTTTATGATTTTTGCACACGGCTCTCTCGGTTTTCCGTAAATGGTCATTGCTTTCTAATTAGTCATCTTTTAAAAGTATGTGCTTTTTTAAATGTATACTATGCCTGATGAAGACCCCTGTCCGGGGTTGAAATGCGTTGCCTTTGATGTTTCAATAAATGCATATTTATCTACACATGGACTAGCGCCATCATTGAGGGGAACACCTTTTCAGTTTTCTACCTATGCCTCGTTACAGGTGAGACTGACGTCACCCCGGGAAGTTCCTCTTGGCAGCTGTCCGGCTATCCATTCCAGACGCAATTGTAGGTGTTGTGCTCTTAGCGCAACACCCAAGGGCAAGGACCCACTTTGTTTTTACTCTGTACCGTTTACCTAGACGGTCCTTACTAGGTCCTCACCTCCTGTTGTTTTTTATTTCCTTTTCATCACTTTGGAAACTACACCCCTCAAGAAATGTAATA
This sequence comes from Hyla sarda, assembly GCF_029499605.1. Taxonomy (NCBI): domain Eukaryota; kingdom Metazoa; phylum Chordata; class Amphibia; order Anura; family Hylidae; genus Hyla; species Hyla sarda. Next base: position 269,203,837 of record NC_079189.1, on the reverse strand, counting down.
AGGGGTGCAATAGGCCCTAACACACCACAGGTGTTTGACAAACTTTTGTTAACATGGGATGTGAAAATTTAAATTTTGTGGGGGGTTTTTCATAAAAATGTTGGTGTTACCCCAAAGTTTTCATTTTCACAAGGGGTAATAGGAGAAAGAGCCACCCAAAATTTGCAACCCCAAGTATGGAAATACCCCATATGTGGATGTAAAGTGCTCTGCGGGGCACTACAATGCTCAGAAGAAAAGGAGCAAAATTTGACTTTTGGAGAGAGAATTTTGCTGAAATATTTTTTGGAGGGCCATGTTGCCTTTAGGAAGTCCCCAGAGTGCCAGAATGGCAAAAAACTCCCCACATTGCACACTATTTGGGAAACTAGACCTCTCAAGGAACATAACAAGGGTTACAGTGAGTACTTTACACCTCACAGGTTTTTTGAACAGTGGGCCGTAAAAATGTAAAATTTGATTTTAATTTGCACAGCCCACTGTTCCAAAGGTCTGTCAAATGCGAGTGGGGTACCCCTTGTTACATTCCTTGAGGGGTGTAGTTACCCAAATTGTGTGCCATGTAGGGCTTTTTTTTTTTTTTTGCTCTTCTTTCCCCATGGGGGCATCCTAAATGGGACATGCCCCCCAAGAACCATTTCAGCAAAATTCGCTCTCCAAAAGCCCATTTTCGCTCCTTCCCTTCTGAGCTTTCTAGTGCACATTACATCCACATATGAGGTATTTCCTCACTCGAGAGGAATTGGTTTACAAATTTTGGGGGGCCTTTTCACCTTCTACCCCTTGTAATAATAAAAAAATGGGGCTACAATAACATGTTAGTGTAAAAAATGGAGATGAATGAATTTTCTCATCCACTTTGCTGCGATCTCTGTGAAACACCTACAGGTTTAATAAACTTTCTGAGTGTCATTTTAAATACTTTGAGGGATGCAGTTTGCATAATGGGGTCAAAACTGAACTGAAAAATCAAAAATGTTTGTGAAAAATTGGAAAATTTATGCTATATTTTGAAGCCCTCTAATATCTTCAAAAACTGAAAACATGTCAATTTTATGATGCAAACATAAAGTTGAAATATTGTATATATGAATAAATTTATAATTTATTTGGCATGTCCATTTTCCTTACAAGCAGAGAGTTTCAAAGTTAGAAAAACATTTTTCATGAAATTTTGGAGTTTTTCACCAAGAAATGATGCATGTATCGACGAAAAAATTTACCACTAACATAAAGTAGAATATGTCGCGAAACTGTCTCCGAATCAAATTCATAAGTAAAAGTATCCCAGAGTTATTAATGCTTAACCCCTTAAGGACCCATGACGTACCGGTACGTCATGAGTCCGCTCCCGTTCTATAACGTGGGGCCACGGCGTGACCCTGCGTCATAGCGGGTCGGGCCTGGCCTCTAACAACGTCCGGGACCCGTGGCTAATAGCGCACGGCACTGATCGCGGTGCCACGCGCTATTAACCCTTTAGACGCGTCGTTCAAATTTGAACACCGCATCTAAAGTGAAAGTAAAACAATGCCGGTTAGCTCAGGGAGCTGTTCGGGATCGCCGCAATAAAATCGCAGCATCCCGAACAGCTTACAGGACAGCCAGATGGTACCTACCTGCCTCCATGCTGTCCGATTGCCGAATGACTGCTCAGCGCCTGAGATCGAGGCATGAGCAGTCAAGAGGCAGAATCATCAATCAGTGGTTTCCTATGAGAAACCACTGATCAATGTAAAAGATCAGTGTGTGCAGTGTTATAGCCCTCTATGGGAGCTATAACACTGCAAAAAAAAGTGGGGAAAAAAAGTGAATAAAGATCATTTAACACCTTCCCTAATAAAAGTTTGAATATTTAAAATAAAATAAAAACCTGTATAAATAAAAATTTACATATGTGGTATCGCCGTGTGCGGAAATGTCAGAATTATAAAACTATATTGTTAATTAAACCGCACGATCAATGGCGTACGCGCAAAAAATTCCAAAACAGTGCATTTTTGGTCACTTTTTATACCATGAAAAAATGAATAAAAAGATCAATAAGTCCTATCAATGCAAAAATGGTACTGCTAAAAACTTCAGATCAGGGCGCAAAAAATGAGCCCTCATACTGCCCCATACGCGTAAAAATAAAAAGTTATAAGTGTCAGAAAATGACAATTTTAAACTTATTAATTTTCCTGCATGTAGTTATGATTTTTTCCAGAAGTACGACAAAATCAAACCTACATAAGTAGGGTATCATTTTAATCATATGGACCTACAGAATAAAGGGAAGGTGTCGTGTTTACCGAATAATGTACTGTGTAGAAAAGGGAGCCCCCAAAATTTACAAAATGGTGTTTTGTTTTTTGCTATTTTGTCTCACAATGATTTTTTTTTCCGTTTCGACGTACATTTTTGGGTAAAATGACTGAGGTCATTACAAAGTAGAATTGATGCCGCAAAAAACAAGCCATCATATGGATTTTTAGGTGCAAAATTGAAAGAGTTATGATTTTTTAAAGGTAATGAGGAAAAAAAGAAAATGCAAAAACGGTAAAAACCTCGGGTCCTTAAGAGGTTAAAGTGACAGTGGACAGATTTGCAAAAAATGCTCTGGTCCTTAAGGTCAAAATGGGCTTGGTCCTTAAGGGGTTAATTACATGTATTATGTACAGCAACAACCCAAAAATACACATAAACACATCAAGACATAATAAAATGTACGTGGTGGTGGAACATGGAAACAATCTCAAGATATGATCACAATTTATATATATAAAACTCAACGTGTGTGTGTATGTATGTTCCAGCATCATGTCCAAACGGCTAAAGATATTAACATGAAACTTGGCACACATGTTACTTATATTTCAACAACAAACATAGGATAGGTAATTTAACCCTTACTCACCCCCCATTTGCCAGGGCCGGGGCTTATGTTTAAAGTCCTATACAAGTCAATGGGAAACATGTTACTGCATAACTTCCAAACGGCTGGAGATATTTCCATAATACTTGGTCACATGTTACTTATATGTCCACTTAAAATATAGAATAGTTAATTTAACCCTTAACTATCCTCATTTGTGAGGGTCAGAGTTTTTGTGTAAAGTCCCATACAAATCAATGGGAAATGTATCTTCCCCCATAACTTCCGTACGGCTGGAGATATTTCAATACCTAGTATACATTACGGGTCGGGATATGAGGTCGAGATAGGAGGACGGGATAGGAGGTCAGGATAGGAGGATGGGATAGGAGGTCGGGATAGGAGGACGGGATAGGATCGGAGGACGGGATCGGAGGTCGGGATAGGAGGAGGTAAGGATAGGAGGAGGTAAGGATAGGAGGTAGAGATAGGAGCACGGGGTAGGAGGTCAGGATAGGAGGTTGGGATTAGATGGATTGGATAGGAGGTCGGGATAGGAGGCCGTGATATGAGGACGGAATGTGAGGATGGGATATAAGGTTGAGATATGATGACAGGATAGGAGGTCGGGATGTGAGGAGAGGATATAGGGTTGGGGATATGATAACAATATATGAGGACGGGATATGAAGTCAAAAGCTTCCTCCTTTGTTTATTTTCCTCCCCAACAAGGATTAGGAAGGAAAAACAGGGCAACGCCGGGTATTCAGCTAGTCTATATATATAAAACTCAACGTGTGTGTATGTATGTTCCACAAAAACTTTCAAACGGCTAAAGATATTAACATGAAACTTGGCACACATATTACTTACTTATATGTCAACAACAAACATAGGATAGGTAATTTAACCCTTACTCACCCCCATTTGCCAGGGGCGGGGCTTATGTTTAAAGTCCCATGCAAGTCAATGGGAAATATATGTTACTGCATAACTTCCAAACGGCTGGAGATATTTCGATAATACTTGGTCACATGTTACCTATATCTAAAAACGACAAAGAACAAAGTGCTCCATGGTATATTAAAAGAGTAACTTATCAGGCAACTTATGCACTGAAAAAGGAGGCTCACCTGGAAATGTTGTGTACCCACATACAGAACAATGGTGAGCGCATGTAGTGTCCACAGCCAGCCAGCTGAGCAGGAGGTGTGTAGAGGCAGACTTCAGACAAAGGTGCCGGCTTTCAATGGCGCAGGTCACAGAAGAAGCATGGATGAGCAAAAGCAAGGGTAGTTTATTCTCTCAGCATGCAAGGCCTTTCACTGCAACAACAGCTTCATCAGGCTGATGATGATGCCTGATGAAGCTGCTGTTGCAGTGAAACGTGTTGCATGCTGGGAGAATAAACTACCCTTGCTTTTACTTATCCATGCTTCTTTTGTGACCTGCGCCATTGAAAGCCGGCACCTTTGTCTGAAGTCTGCCTCTACACATGTTACTTATATGTACACTTAAAATATAGGATAGTTTATTTAACCCTTAACTACCCCCATTTGTGAGGGTCAGGTTTTTTTTTTTAAAGTCCCATGCAAATAAATGGGAAATGTATGTTACCATATAATTTCCGTACGGCTGGAGCTATTTCATTACCTGGTACACATATTACGATTCGGGATATGAGGACGGGATGGGAGGACGGGATGGGAGGACGGGATGGGAGGACGGGATAGGAGGACGGGATAGGAGGACGGGATAGGAGGACGAGATAGGAGGTCGGGATAGGAGGTCGAGATAGGAGGTCGGAATAGGAGGTCGGGATAGGAGGACGGGATAGGAGGTCGGGACAGGAGGTTGAGATAGGAGGACGGGATAGGAGGTCGGGATGTGGGGTTGGGATATGACAACAATATATGAGGACTGCATATGAAGTCAAAAGCTTCCTCCTTTGTTTATTTTCCTCCCCAAAAAGGATTAGGAAGGAAAAACCGGGCAACGCCGGGTACTCTAGTCTATATATATATATATAAAAAACTCAGTGTGTGTGTGTGTGTGTGTGTGTGTGTGTGTGTATGTATGTTCCACAAAAACTTTCAAACTGCTAAAGATATTAACATGAAACTTGGCGCACATGTTACTTATATATCAACAACAAACATAGGATAGGTGATTTAACCCTTACTCACCCCCATTTGCCAGGGGCGGGGCTTATGTTTAAAGTCCCATACAAGTCTATGGGAGATGTATTTTACTGCATTACTTCCAAACGGCTTGAGATATTTTGATAATACTTGGTCACATGTTACTTATATGTCCACTTAAAATATAGGATAGTTAATTTGACCCTTAACTACACTCATTTGTGAGTGTCAGGGTTTTTTTTTTTTTTTTAAGTTCTATGCAAATCAATGGGAAATGTATGTTCCCACATAACTTCCGTACGGCTGGAGATATTTCAATAGCTGATACACATATTACGGGTCGGGATAGGAGGTCTGGATAAGAGGACCAGGGTAGGAGGACCAGGATAGGAGGACTGGATAGGAGGTCGAGATAGGAGGACCGGATAGGAGGTCGAGATATGATGATGGGATAGGAGGTGGGGATATGAGGATGGGATATGACAACAATATGTGAGGACGGAATATGAAGTCAAAAGCTTCCTCCTTTTGTTTATTTCCCTCCCCAACAAGGATTAGGAAGGAAAAACCAGGCAACGCCAGGTATTAAGCTAGTATAATCATAAACAGTCATATGCAAATTGCACTAACCCTGGGCCTGGCTGCACATAAATATAAAGCCAATATATATACAAAAAGGATATTTGCAGAAAGCCCAATAATCAGTAAGTTAGTATATGTACACCCAAAAAAAAAATACCATATATTTATATGTTACAATAGCACAAAGTTCCATATGAACAGGTTATTCTATACTGATACACATAAACAGGTGAAACTCAAAAAGAAAAATATTGTGTAAAAGTCCATTGTATTTCAGCTATGCAACTTAAAAGGAAAGTAAGCATGAAGTGCTCCAAAATCTCCTGGTAGACGGATGCGTTGACCCTGGACATAAAGGGGTACTCCACCCCTGGACATCTTATCCCCTATCCAAAGGATAGGGGATGAGATGTCAGATCGCGGGGGTCCCGCCGCTTGGGACCCCCGCGACCTAGGCTGCAGCACCCCGCTGTCATTAATGCACAGAGCAAACTCGCTCTGTGCGTAATGACAGGCAATACAGGGACCAGAGCATCGTGATTCCACAGATCCGCCTCCTTGTGACGTCACGGGCCGCCTCCTCAATACAAGTATATGGGAGGGGACGTGGTGGCTGTCACGTCCCCTCCCATAGACTTGCATTGAGGGGGCGGGCCGTGAAGTCACGATGCTCCGACCCCTTTATCAGTAATGACAGTGGGGTGCTGAACCCGAGATCCTGGGTGTCCCCAGTGGCATCCCCACGATCTGACATCTTATCCCCTATCCTTTTGATAGGGGATAAGATGTCCTGGGCCAGAGTACCCCTTTAATGAAGCACAGAGGAACAACACCAGCAGATGACATGGCTCCTCAAATCATATAATATATTGGTGATTTGGGGTTTTCATGAGTTGTAAGCCATAATCATCAAAATTATGACAAATCACGGCTTGAACTATATTGCTTTGCATGTAATGTGTCTCTCTCATATATTCACCTTTTAAGTTGCATTACTGAAACAAATGAACTTTGTACGATATTCTAATTTTTCAAATTTCACCTGTATGATAAATAGTGCATCAGTGTATATGCCTGTTTATGATTATATTGTGATCATATCTTGATATCTCTCTCATGTTCCCCCACTATACAGTTTTTTTTATATCTTGATGTTTTTATGGGTATTTTTGGGTGGTTGTTGTACATAATACATGTAATTAATAAAAGAGATCTGTATATATAATCATTACTTTTGTTGTTGGCTTTCTTTTAGGTAAGTATCACAAATCATGCTCATGCTTAGATACAATGTTGAGAGCTTGCAGTATCACACATTAGGGGGAATTCATCATTATTGTCTGTGGTAGATGTGTTTTACAATCAATAATTTTCAATTGTGAACATGCTGATTTACGTCAAATTTATTAGCGAGAACTTACCTCAGCACAGTCAATTACATACTGAAAGGAAAAATGGCTGTGTTGTGTGCTGTGTGTTGCTGTATTGCATTGCTGACCTTCTGCTGACCCCCTTTAACTTTCTTATTTTTCTGTATGCTGGGCTGTATAAGGGCTCATTATTTGCGACATGATCTGTAGTTTTTAACCATACCACTTTTGCATATATATGTTTTGGTAATATTTTGTGGTTTTTTTTTAGGATGTGATGTGAGCAAATATTTGGTTATTTTGCTTATATATTGTTTTACGTTTTTTTATTTGTAAAATTGGGATGGACTTTTTTTTTTTTTTTGGGGGGGGGGGCTTGTTTACAGTTGTACTGGGAGTTGTAGTTGTGCACCATATATACAGACACATGTTAGGGCAGCAAGACCAGAGCCTATGTCTCTCCAGCTGTTGCAAAACGTAATCTTCCTGGGCTGCACGATTTTGGAAATGTGCGATTGCACTTACGGAGGTAAAGATTGCGATATATTAAACAAATGGTGAAATTCCCCAATTTAATGTCCAGTCCATTTCATGTCCATACCCCTATTTCATGTCAACTCCCCATTTCACATTTCCCCTCAAATGTCACGTCTATACCCCAATTCACATCTCCTTTATTTCATTTCCACACCCCCATTTCACCCCCCCATTTCATGTCTACACATCCATGTCGCATCTCTGCCCCCCTAGGTCACATCTCTCCCCCCCCCCCCGTCACAATCCTCTTCCCCCCCCCCCCCTTCACAATCCTCTTCCCCCCCCTTCACAATCCTCTTCCCCCCCACATCACAATTGGTGAAATTCACCAATTTATTGTCTAGTCTCCCCCATGTCACGTCGAGCCCCCTATTTCATGTCCACTCCCCATTTCACATTTCCCCTTCAATTTTACGTCTATACCCCAATTCAAATCTCCTTCATTTCACCCCCCATTTCATGTCTACACATCCATGTCGCATCCCTCTCCCCCGGTCACATCCCTCTCCCCCCACGTCACAATCCTCTCCCCCCACTTCATAATCCTATCCCCCCCACTTCACAATCCTCTCCCCCATCACAATTCTCCACCCACCCCCTACCACGTCACATAATCCTCTCCCCCCCCCCCAGTCACAATCCTCTTCCCCCATGTCACAATCCTCTTCCCCCCACATCACAATCCTCTTCCCCCACGTCACAATCCTCTTCCCCCCACTTCACAATTTTCTTGCCCACGTCACTATTCTCTCTCCTCATGTCACATCCTTTTTTTTGAACAGTAGTAAAAGAAAGCAGTGTAAGATGGCCTTAGATGGCCTTGATCTATCCCTTGTCAAATGGTCCGGTTTTAAGAAATATAGGTACCACATCAATCAGTATACATAGTGTTTAAGTAACAAGTATTCATTAACAATTGCTTTTTGTTTTTTGTGTAGACATATAGTCAGCTAGCTCACCCTATTCAACAAGCCAAAGCTATGGGACTTCAGTTTCATTCCAAGATTCTGGACATTGACAATATTGATGTAAGTATATAAACCAATAGTAAGGCCAATTTAACAAAGGAACAACAAGTGTTCAGTGCATGACCTGCTAATGTACACCTATCACAAAAGTACCAAACGTGGGTACAAGTAGAAAAAGCTTTATTGGACATATACAATTATATAAAACATAATTTAAAAAATCAGCAGCAGTCAGATGTGCTCAGATCGGATACATGATATTCTCCCTTAGGTGCCAAAAGTCCATAATTATACAGTAGTATACATGTGGTCACAATTGTTTTGTACAGGTACTAACACTTAATCCCACAATATGCACAAAGGCCTACTTGTAATTTGACATTAAGACAAAATGAAAGGAAAACTGGAGATACAGTGTGTAATAAAAGTCAGTTCAGTATTGGAGCTGTACTGGGGACAAGGGGTGCACTAAGGGAATATAGCTGGAACAGCTAATATCACCGTCTCACCAACATGTCCCCCTCAATAAAGAAACAAGCCAAAATCTACCACACTGTCATCATAGACGTGCTGTTATACTCACTGCATCAGATCACGCACTACCCCTATGCCGTTTCACTACTCGCTTCATCAGGGAGTGTCTTAAATTAGTTGAGACATGATATATATATATATATATATATATATATATATATATACTTGACTAATCAGAATTCACAATACCTATTATTAGTAGCTGTGGACGCCATCTAAGTATGTTCCGGACGCCAGCGCCATCTTGGATCCCGCCGCACATGCGTGCCATAGGGCAATGACGTGTGTGCACCAACGTCATCCTGTACAAAGAGAGGCCCAGAAGTAGCCAAGACTGGTGACCTGTGCTAGGGTACAGCGCCTGTGCACTGCAGACAGGTCTCACATTAAGACTAGATTGCTATACCACTGAGGGATTGCATTAAACACATAATACAGGCTGGCGCAGAAAGGACCAAACTCAGTTACCTGCACAGAAGTACAGCGCATATGCACTGCACCCAATCTTGTATCGGGGCCAAATCAATTATACTACTGAGGCATTACATTAACCCCTTAAGGACATAGCCCATTTTCACCTTAAGGACCAGGCCAATTTTATTTTGGCATTTTCGTTTTTTCCTCCTCGCCTTCTAAAATCCATAACTCATTTATATTTCCATCTACAGACCCATGTAAGGGCTTGTTTTTTTGCATGACCAATTGTACTTTGTAATGAAACCTCTCATTTTACCATAAAATGTACGGCAAACCCCCCAAAAAAAATTTAGGGAGGAAATTTTCATGAAAACCACAACTTTGCACATTTTGGAGAGTTTCGTTTTCACACTGTACAATTTACAGTAAAAATGATGTGTTATTTATTCTGTGGGTCAATATGATTAAAATGATACCCATGGCTAGATACTTTAATATTTTTGTACCGCTTAAAAAAAATCTAAAACTTTTTGTACACAATCAGTAATCAGATAAAATCGCCCTATTTTGACCATCTATTACTTTTCCATATATAGGGCAGTATGAGGGCTCATTTTTTGCGCTGTCATCTGTGCTTTTTATCGATACCACATTTGCATATATAAAACTTTTATATAATTTATTATTCTTTTTTTTTATAAAATGTGACAAAAAGCTGCATTTTTGGACTTTTTTTTTAATTTTTTACGTTTACGCCGTTCACCGTACGGGATCATTAACATTATATTTTGATAGTTTGGACATTTATGCACGCGGCAATATCAAATAGGTTTATACAAAAAAGAGTATAGACACAGCAGGCCATCTGATGAATAACTAGGAGACAAGTGCCAACATGAACATACATAACATAGATCCAATGGGTTAGGTAGGCACAAAGTAAACAATGACTAAAGATGGGAAGCACTGTTAAAATAAATAACGGATTATTCCATAACAAAAGATAGATGGTCATGCATCCTGTAGAGACTCCACTCACCTCTTCCCCAAACGCATGTTTTCACACCAATGCTTCGTCAACGCATTGGTGCGAAAACGCGCATTTGGGGCGAAGATGGGAGGAGTTCCTACAGAGTGCATGACCATCTATCTTTTGTTATGGAATAATTCATTATTTATTGTAGCGGTTGTTTTAGCTTCCCATCTTTAGTTAGTCAATGTTTACTTTGTGCCTACATACCCCATTGGGTCTGTGTTATGTATGTTCATGTTGGCTCTTGTCTCCTATTTATTCATCAGATGGCCTTCTGTATCTATAGTATCGATCCTGATCACGGCATTTATGGTGTTGACAGGGGGAGCGCTCTCCCCCTGTTCACCAATGGCGGCGCCGCGATACGATCGCGGGTCGCCATTGGTTCTTATGCCAGCAGGAGGTCAGATCATGACCTCCTGTCTACCTGCTACGGAAGCCTGTGAGATCCAGCCACAGGCTGTGCTGTGTGCAGCTGATCGGGTCATACTGTGCTGCAGTACAAATGTATGGCAGCATAGTATAACCTGTAAAAATTTTTATAAAAAGTTCTTCAGTAAAAGTATGAAGTGTAGAAAAAAAAAAGAAAAAAAATGCCCATTTCCCAATAAAAGCCCTATATTATCACCAAAAAAGATAAAAAACACAAATCATATACTTAATTGGTATTGCCACGTCCGTAATGACGCTTACTATAAAACTATAAAGTAAATGATCCCTCACGGTGAACGCCGTAAAACAAAACATCAAAAAAAGCACTTACTCAAGCACTTATGCCAATTTTGGTACAAATAGCGGAATAAAAAAAGATCAAAAGGTAGCACGTATGGCAAAAATGATACAAATAAAAAGTACAGCTCATCCCGCAAAAAATAAGCCCTTACTCAATGGCGTCGGACGAAAAATAAAAAAGTTACGGCTGTTGGAAATGAATGACAGAAAAAGAATTTTGCTCAGAAAAGGAAAAAGAACATAGAAAGCTATATAAAATGGGTATCACCATAATCGAACTGACCCACAGAATAAATATAACATCACTTTTACCGCACAGTGTACACCATAAAAATAAAAAAATAAAACACAAATTTTCCAGTTTTTCACAATATTTTGGAGTTTTTTTTCCACAAAAAATCTCAGAATCGCTCCGCTCAGAAAAAGCGTTCTAAAGTTATTGCCATTTAAAGAGATACATGTAAAAAAAAAAAAAAAAAAAAGAGCCTGGTCATTGAGGATATAAATGGGTCTATCCTTAAGGGGTTAAGAGATTAATAAAGATTGATCATTTTGATAATATTTACCGTGTGCTTTTGATTTGGTGTATATAACAGCTGCTACTTACCAAGGTGGCTGCTCAATGTGCCCATAAGACAATACAGAAGGCTGAGAAGAAACTGCACAGAAATTACCAAATATGACCTTGAAGCAGCCACCTTAAAGGGGTACTCCGGTGAAAACCTTTTTTCTTTTAAATCAACTGGTGGCAGAAAGTTATACAGATTTGTAAATTACTTCTATTAAAAAAAAACTTAATCCTTCCAGTACTTATTAGCTGCTGAATGCTACAGAGGAAATTCCTTTCTTTTTGGAACACTGATGACATCACGAGCACAGTGCTCTCTGCTGACATCTCTGTCCATTTTAGCAACCATGCATAGCAGATGTATGCTAAGGGCAGCATGGTGGCTCAGTGGTTAGCACTGCTGCCTTGCAGTGCTGGGGACTTGGGTTCAAATCCCACTCAGGACAACAATAAATAAAGTGTTATTATTATTATAATAACGTCAGCAGAGAGAACTGTGCTCGTGATGTCATCAGAGAGCATTCCAAAAAGAAAATAATTTCCTCTGTAGTATTCAGCAGCTAAAAAGTACAGGAAGGATTAAGATTTTTTAATAGAAGTAATTTACAAAGATGTTTAACTTTCTGCCACCAGTTGATTTAAAAGAAAAAAGGTTTTGACTGGAGTACCCCTTTAACATGAAAATTGCAAGATAAAAGAATACCTGGAACCCATTTTGAAAGAATCCGGCGAAAAGGCCAGAAACCTAGACAGAGCTACTTTCTTCCAAGAGAAACTGCAGCAGGGCAGTAAACCAGAAGAAGACATTAGAATTATCCTCTCCATTCACCAATGACTACTGAAAAACAGAGAAAATCATTAAGAAGAATTGGCGCCTCATACTTAACGGTAACGCTCTAGGCCCCTTTCTACCCAGTAAACCACCGATAGTTTACTCAAGAGCCCCAAACCTAGGGATCAAAGTGGTACCATCGATTAAGAACCCTAAAACAACAGAAAAAACTGAAACCTGGCTGAAACTAAAAGATTTCTTTCAATGCGGGACCTGTTTGAACTGTAGAGCAACCAATTTCCCCAGGAAAACATGAAAAATCGTCTCTGTATTAAATGGTTTTGAATGGGAAATCACTGACTTCCTCACATGTAACAGCAAAGGCGTAATATACATAATTGAGTGCCCATGTGGGAAACAATATATTGGAAGAACCAAAAGACAACTAAAAGTGAGGATAGCCGAACATATTTACATTATCAAAAAAGGCTTGAAGAAACACCCACTTTCCATCCATTTCACAACACACCACAGCAATAACCCTGCAGGACTAAAATTTATCGCCATACAAACAGTCAAGGCAAGTTGGAGAGGAGGCAATTATACGGTTAAAATGTCTAGGGCAGAGACGAGGATGATTTTCGACTTTGAGAGTATTAAACCAAAGGGACTGAATGCAGGATGCAAACTTTTCAGGTTTTCTATATTTCTATATTTCAGACATTTTTACTGCCTTTTTCCAAACCTTTATATATTTTATACTTTTTAAATTTTATGCCATTTTCAAAACCTTTTTAGACTTTATTCTATTTTTGGGGGTCACCGTGTTGGAACACCACTGGTCATGACAGGCATAGAGTCTGGCTGGTTAGCACCCCTGTGTGCCCAGACCTGACAGCCCCGCCAGCCAAGCACCGATCCAGCTATTTTATAAGCACATACATCACCAAATTGTCAGACCTACTCTTCTACGAACCTGTAGGAACCCAACTGTCTTACCCCAAAATCCTATTTACAATTAAATTCCTTTACCCCAATAAGTCCCACATTACCCTACATGTATACCCTTAGTGTAGTATTTTTTATTGATCCAATGTATCCTTATTATGCATTATCGATATACCTTTAATTACCTTGATTTATTGTATTTTATATATTTTTTTTTATTACTATTATTATCCTTATTTTTTTTAACTTTTATTTTCTGTATTTCACTTTCTACAGTTTTATACACATATGTATTGCACACACCATTATCCACTAACACATATTTTATCCTATTTTATTATATTTTATTACTATCTTCACTCAGCCCCCCACACAATTAATTTCACATTAAATTCAGATACCACCACCTTTTTACACTTTTATTCTATGTTTATACACACTCATTCTTCTATATTCTGTATATATTTGACCAAACTACCACATATGAAAAACTAAAGGAGATACACCCTATGTGATCCAGCAGCCTTTAACCCATTCCTCAATATTCCCCACACTGCTTACTTCATAATCCCATTCCTTCCTTTCTTCCTTCCCAATCCTATAATTTAGGATTTTCCTAGTATTGTGACAGAAAATTTAGATTATATAAAGACAGGAGGCAAGTATCCTATGCATATTCCTTCTTTAATTTGCTCAATAGCAGAAAGAAAAAATGGTAATAACAATTACCTGAGAAAGGAAAAAAGGTGACTGGTTCTCTAGGTCTATGGGGATTACTATAGTGATGTTCTGGTGAGATTGGGTGGGGGAGTGGTAGGGTGTTGTCAGTGTGTCTGTATATATGGGATGATGGTTATGGTAGAGTGTTATATATTGTGAATGTGATATGTATGGTAATGAATGTACTAGAGTGTATGGCGGTGTATGAGATGCTTTGAAAATGTATGACTGTGTGTGTGTGTATGATGTGTGTATGGCTGAGGCGTGTATGTTAGTGTAGCTGTGATAGAGGTTAGGTGTGATGGGTGAATGTGAAGAGGACAAAGAGAAAAAAGGAGAGAGAAAGAAGGAAAAGTGGAATGGTTTGTACTTGGATGCTTAAACAATTTATTTGTTATAAGATGACATACAATATATGGAAAAAAGTGCTGGGCCCTAGCACTTATGTTTTCAAATACACAATAAAAAATAATAATAATCAATAAAAAACAAATTAATATATATAGTACTACACTGATAAATACCAAGTCAAATAATTATACCATAGAGTCAGTATTCAATAGCCATAAAGTCAATAGTTCAAAGCACTGGACAGAAGCTCTGCTTCTCAAGTAACTGATGTTAATATTCACGTATATTGTCCAGTATGTCCCACTGGACCATGTACCCAATTGGCCAATGCCCAGTATTGGTGCTGCGACCGAAAAAAAGTTAGTAAATTATCCACGGTACTGCGACCGTACTTATGCAGTGTCTCCAATGCAAAGGTGAAAGAAACAATCAATTGTAAAGTGAAACAAAGTTATGGATATAGCGGTACTGCGACCGTGGGAACAATCTCATCCCGTAGAAACCCGTTTCGGACCTGCTAGGTCCATCCTCAGGAGGATGGACCTAGCAGGTCCGAAACGCGTCTAGTCCTAGCATATCAAGCCAAGCACTACTACTCTCAAGCACTGCAACAACTAATCTAACCCTGAGGCTAAGCACAGACCAAGGAAATCATCCTAGCGCGCCCGGGACCACACACGCGCCCATCACCACCAGCTCCGGTCACCGCTGGCCGGTACAGCATAATTTCTTCACCTGCAGAGAGGACGGACACCGCAGAAGCTACAGGAAGCACCGGGTGAGTGGTACATAGTACCTGACATCTTCTCCTCCTTATCTGCTTACCTATATTTGCAACTGCTGGAGCCTCCTCTGTCTGTTCCACCACGGGACCGCAGTACATCCTGCGGCTTTCCCGCTCTGCTGTATCCAGCGCGGTCGCAGCACCGCCAACAGCTATACTACTACAGGCTTGTATCCTTCTCATTTCACAGCCGCAATAGTGCTATATCGGATACATTGTTTCTACGGGATGAGATTGTCCCCACGGTCGCAGTACCACTATATCCATAACTTTGTTTCACTTTACAATTGATTGTTTCTTTCACCTTTGCATTGGAGACACTCCATAAGTACGGTCGCAGTACCGTGGATAACTTATTAACTTCTTTTCGGTCGCAGCAAACCATTCCACTTTTCCTTCTTTCTCTCTCCTTTTTTCTCTTTGTCCTCTTCACATTCACCCATCACACCTAACCTCTATCACAGCTACACTAACATACACGCCTCAGCCATACACACATCATACACACACTCTCACACACACTGTCATACATTTTCAACGCATCTCATACACCGCCATACACTCTAGTACATTCATTACCATACATATCACATTCACAATATATAACACTCTACCATAACCATCATCCCATATATACAGACACACTGACAACACCCTACCACTCCACCACCCAATCTCACCAGAGCATCACTATAGTAATCCCCATAGACCTAGAGAACCAGTCACCTTTTTTCCTTTCTCGTACTAATTGCCATTTGGCTATATAGGAGATTATACCTTGACTGAAGTTCTCGGTCACCACAAACAGATAAAGTACATCTCACAAACCTATTTTTTCAATAACAACAATCTGCAGAAGAAAAAAGCTGGTGGAAGATCACCTAGCAACCCTATGCGGCTCCCCCCTTTTACACTCCACCAAGCACATCACAGTCTGTCCAATATAAACTGGCTGCAGCTCCGCCTCCTCCTCTTTCTTTATGACTCGCAGCCAACGGGACAGGACCAGGACGCATGTCCAACTCGAACACCACCAACAGGGTGAATTCAAGAAACTACCATCCACACGTCAATATCCTGAAAAATAAGGGAGGGATGATACTCGCCTCCTGTCTTTATATAATCTATATTTTCCGTCATAATACTAGGAAAATCCTAAATTATATGGCAGACAGGAGTCTCCTATCATATGCAAGTTCAAAGCACAACTGAAACATAACATAGAAATGAAGGCCCTATAGTACTGACATAGAATCATGATGTTCAGGCCTAAAGTAAAAAGTCCTAAAAACGTCTTCCGACGACCAGTCAGCTACTTTCAACATATCAAAAAGCGAACCTCGTGTCTGAAAGACCTTGGTAGAGATGGTGCTCCTCGTAGGGTGCGCCTTAAAAATAGCAACATCGATACCCGCTAACGACACAGTCTGCTTCACCCAACGTGCCAACGTAGGGGAAGAGACAGGGATATGCGGAGAAAAGAAATGAGAAGTTGCAAACTCTGGTCAGGCCTTAGCTAGGCCGTCCTTTGTTCGTAAGACTTCAAACAGCAGACCACGCACAACTTCGGATGTGTAGGAAAACACAGATAGAAAACCGTATGTAGATGCGTCTTCATGCAACGATAAACGGAGAACTGAACTCCTTGTGGAGTAAACTCTGTGAGATATCCAGAGCACGCACGTCAGATATGCATTTAATAGAAATCAGACAAAGCAACATAGTCAACTTATAAGATAACAGTTTAATAGGTAAGTTGTCGTTGTCTTCCCAAGTGACTTGATAATGGGAAGATGGCGTTCGTTTATACTGAATACCTCTCATAAGCTTACACACCATGGGATGTTGACCAGCCAACAGGCCATCCACCGATCAGCATGGGGACCCGGGCTTGCTGGGAGTTGTAGTTTTGAACCCTCTGGAGGTCCGCAGGTTGAAGACCACTGCGGCCTTCGACATCATCCAGACCCCCCATCCCCTTTAGTCTTGTACTTACCTCCGCTCGGCGGGATGTTAGGGTGCACTGGTCCGATGCTGCAGGACTGTCCGGTGGGGAGGTCGTCCGGTGGGATAGTCGTTCCGGGCTGTCCATCTTCACCGGGGGGGGCTTCTTCTCCGCGCTTCAGGCCCGGCCGCAGAATATTCACGTTGCCTTGACGACGACGCACAGGGACGTTCACTAGCAACGTCCCTCTGCATCGTAGTCAAGGCAACGCCTCTATTCCGGGCCCAAAGTGCGGAGAAGAGGCCCCCGGTGAAGATGGACAGCCCGGAACGACTATCCCACCGGACGACCTCCCCACCGGACAGTCCTGCAGCACCGGACCAGCGCACCCTAACGTCCCGCCGAGCGGAGGTGAGTACAAAACTAAAGGGGGTGAGAGGGGAGGTGGATGATGTCGAAGGCCGCAGTGGTCTTCAACCTGCAGACCTCCAGTTGTTTCAAAACTACAACTCCCAGCAAGCCCGGACAGCTGATGGTTGCCCGGGCTTGCTGGGAGCTGTAGTTTTGAAACATCTGGAAGTCCGCAGGTTGAAGACCATTGTATCAGACATTGACAAGCGGTGATGATGATGAGGGGGGGGGCTGATGACATGTGGTGATGATGACAAGGGGATGATGAAGGGGATGATGAAGGGGGGTGTGGGATGATAAGGGGATGATGAAGGGGATGTGGGATGATGACAATGGGATGATGACAGGGGGATGATGAAGGGGGGTGTGGGATGATAAGGGGATGATTAAGGGTTGTGGGATGATGACAAGGGGATGATGAAGGGGGGTGTGGGATGATGACAAGGGGATGATGACAGGCGGTGATGATGAAGGGGGTATGATGACAGGGTGATGATGATGAGGGTGTTAATGGCGGGGGTCTGGATGATGACGGGGGGATGATGACAGGGTGATGATGATGAGGTTGTTAATGACGGGGGTCTGGATGATGACGGGGGGGATGATGACAGGGTAATGATGAAGGGGGGGATGATGACAGGGTGATGATGATGAGGTTGTTAATGACGGGGGTCTGGATGATGACAGGGGGGGGATGATGTATTTCCCACCCTAGGCTTATACTCGAGTCAATAACTTTTCCTGTGATTTTGTGGTGAAATTAGGGGCCTCGGCTTATATTCGGGTCGGCTTATACTCGAGTATATACGGTACATATGTGTTACGGACTAGTTTGTCCCACTGCAAAAGAAAAGCCGGATTATTACACACCAGTTCACACACATAACAATCATTGCAACAGTGAAGGAAAAATAGCGTGTGGTTTGGGGGCATAAAAGGAAAATGGAAGAAATGAAGTGAAAATAAAAGACTGAATGATTAATGTGAATTGGACACCATGAGAGGGAATGTGGTGTGAATGGGTACCAAAGGATAAATTAGTGAGAATGATAAAGTGGTAGAATGCTAGTATAGATAGCGATAGAATTGTAGTTGTTTCTGTGGTTGTATTTATGGATATAGATAGGAGATCATGTCAGATACATAGAAATAAATAGATACAAATAAAAATAATTGAAATAATGAAAATAGAAATATATATAAATAATAATAAAAATGGAAAAATTAATTAAAAGAAAAAATGGATGATTGAAAATACAATTAGGATAAAAAATAATAAGAAATATAAACAAAATATAAAAAATAAAAAAGTATATAAAAATAATAAAAATAAGTATGAATATCTAGATGGATAGGGGTATATAAATGAAAATAAAAGGAAAATTAGATGATAGAATACGGATATAGAAATAGTGTTAGTAAAGATAGAAATGAATGAAAATAGATGGGATAATAATGCAGATGTATGTGACTGGTGGAAATGTCAGATTTACTAAAAACAAAAATGAAGATAAATTAATGGTAAATATTGAATAATAAAGTGACAAGTGTGAATAATGTAATAGAACACCTGTCATGCAGAACCAAAATCATAAAACACATATCATACAGAACCAATAATGTCTTGATACCTCAGACGACCAGATCTCTCACACATCAACACTGGTCGTGTAACACGCACTTTTGAGGCTAAAATTTTTAGCCTAAAGTCTATGTGCGTGTTATATGCCGATACACCCCCAGGAAAGGCAGGGGGAGAGAGGCCGTCGCTGCCGGCTTCTCTCCCCCTGCCTTTCCTGGGGTCTAGAGCCCTGCTGCCGGCCCTTCTCTCCCCCTGGCTATCGGCGCCGCTGCCCGTTCTGTCCCCCTGACTATTGGTGCCGGCGCCCCATTGCCAGCACCGATAGCCAGGGGGAGAGAAGTTGGGCCGACAGCCAGGGGGAGAGAAGGGGCAGCGGCACCCATTGCCGGCGCCGCTGCCCCGTTGCCTCCCCCGATCCCCGGTGGCATAATTACCTGTTGCCGGGGTCGGGTCCACGCTGCTTCAGGCCTCCGGTGTGCGTCCCCTGCGTCATTGCTATGCACAGCACGGCGCAGCGCATGACGTCATAGCAACGACGCAGGGGACACACGCCGGAGGCCTGAATCAGCGCGGCCCCGGCAACAGGTAATTATGCCACCAGGGATGGGGGGAGGCAACGGGGCAGAGGCTCCGGCAATGGGTGCCGCTGCCCCTTCTCTCCCCCTGGCTGTGGTGCCGCTTCTCTCCCCCTGGCTATCGGCGACGGCAATGGGGCGCCGGCACCGATAGTCAGGGGGACAGAACGGGCAGCGGCACCGATAGCCAGGGGGAGAGAAGGGCCGGCAGCAGGGCTCTAGACCCCAGGAAAGGCAGGGGGAGAGAAGCCGGCAGCGACGGCCTCTCTGCCCCTGCCTTTCCTGGGGGTGTATCGGGGTATACACGCGCACACACGCACCCTCATTTTACCATGGATATTTGGGTAAAAAACTTTTTTTTCCCAAATATCCTTGGTAAAATGAGGGTGCGTGTGCGTGGTATACCCCAATAAATACGGTATTTATTTCTATGTATCTGACATGATCTCCTATCTATATCCATACATACAACCACAGAAACAACTACATTTCTTTCTCTATGTATACGAGCATTCTACCACTTTATCATTCTCACTAATTTATCCTTTAGTACCCATTCACACCACATTCCCTCTCATGGTGTCCAATTCACATTCATCATTCAGTCTTTTCTTCATTTCTTCCATTTTCCTTTTATGCCCCAAACCACACGCTATTTTTCCTTCACTGTTTGCAATGATTGTTATGTGTGTTAACTGTTGTGTAAAAATCCGGCTTTTCTTTTGCAGTCGGACATACCAGTCCGTAACACATATGTAAGGAAGAATGTATTGTAATGTGTCACACACCAATAAGTATCCATTTATTATTTTATGTATACAAAAGGAATAAGACAATAAGTTGTATATATTTATTTATTTCAATAAACCCTGCTATGAGGATTCCTCCACTAACCAGGTTTTCACTGTCAAGTCCACTCCACAGGTTGATTTTATTTCATTAATGAAAAACACATGTGGACCTACCATTTATAAAGGGATTGCATGCATTATTTTCCAAACAATTTGCCTACTGAGGAAGGGGTCGGTTCTAGCACCCTGAAACGTGTCTAGGCTTACATTTAGTCTGAACAGAGCGATATTTAGATGCACTGCCTATGTTGAAGCCGGCATACAATAACTGAATGAAGCTGCCCACTACACATGTTGCAGTAATCAAAGAGTTCCACCTACCCTTGTGGATCGTGGCCAACTTCTTGGTCGGCAGCCTCAGAGTGGCTAACTGGGTATTCACCAGGAACCAGTACCGGTGTCAGCACGGATTTCTTTTCGTTGACCAGAAATCCTAACTCTGAAAGGAGGGATAAGGTCCACTGCACATGTCGTACTGCCAGATGGCTTGTGCATGCCATAATCAATATATCATAGATATGAAGTGCAAAATTCGACCCATACGTCAGGCGCTGTTCCAATTTCCAAGAAAAAATTAACGTAGCCAAAGCAATATGGCGGTTAAAGTGCCAGCAGGCACTATATTTATTTGAGTAAGAACCAATGACGCGTTTCGGAGGTGGAACCCTCCTTCCTCAGATTGGCATGTGCAATGAAATACAGACAAAATATTTATAGGCAAACAAAATGGATGCCAGGTCAAAGTGGGAGGAGTAGAACCCTCCCACCAACACCATGACTATCCGCATAAAACATTAAAAACTAAACAAATATCACACCATAAGTAATAAAAGGCATAATGCATAAACATTAATACATAAAATATGCATGAATATAAAAATATAAAGCCATGACTGTAAGGTTCAGCATGCCCATTCACTTCATGACCCAGCAATGCTATATGCAAGAGAGGCCGAATGAACATCCTTGTAATTAAACAAATAATGTGTTACTTTATTCCTAAAGTGAGGCTGGATGGAGTGAAGAGACACTGTAAGAAGCCGTAGGGATTTGTTGTAACAGATAGTGTTTATGCACAATCCGCTGTCACTGCGAAAAACATGTATGGCTAATATGTGCGGGCATCTGACAGGGGCATTGTCTTGAACTTATGATGTGATATTTGTTTAGTTTTTAATATTTTATGCGGATAGTCATGGTGTAGGTGGGAGGGGTCTACTCCTCCCACTTTGACCTGGCATCCATTTTGTTTGCCTATAAATATTTTGTCTGTATTTCATTGAACATGCCAATCTGAGGAAGGAGGGTTCCACCTCCGAAACGCGTCATTGGTTCTTACTCAAATAAATATAGTGCCTGCTGGCACTTTAACCGCCATATTGCTTTGGCTACATTTATTTTTCCTTGGAAATTGGAACAGTGCCTGACGTATGGGTCGAATTTTGCTCTTCATATCTACTTCACTGGAGTGGGTTCCCCATTCCTGTAACCCAATAGGCTTTGCAGTTCATTCCGACCAAGCTTCTGACTGTACTCCTATCTATGGGCGATAAGCGCAATTTATCCACTACAAGGTGAGCGGCCATAAGGCTGGTCCCTGCCCTAACCCTCATTCCACCCTGTGTCTTGGGTAATACATGAGGTGCGGTCCCTCTTCTTTCTCTTTTATCATAGATAATCAAAATATCGTCAAGATATATAATTTGGCGGACCCCTCGACTCCGCTGCATGGCCATGACTGGTCTCATGAGTTTGGTGAAACACCATGGAGTGGACGACAGGCTGAACGGAAGACATGTGAACTCCCACTTCCGATCTTCCCAACAAAATTGAAGATACTGATAGAAAGAAGGGTGAACAGGGACCGTGAGGTATACATCCTTCAGGTCTATCTTCGCCAGCCAGTCTCCCAGCAGGAGAAGATCCCTGAGCAAATGGATCCTCTCCATCTTAAAATGAGGATACACCACACATTCGTTTAGGCGTAAATTTATCTCAGGCCTGTGCCCTCCGTCTTTCTTTTTGACCAAAAAGATGTTGCTTACAAACCCCGGTTGTTCCTAGGGTACCTCTTTTATGGTGTTCTTTAGACTCAACTTTCAGTTCTGAGCAAATCAGATCTTTGTCTGAATTCGAGAACTGTATCACCTTGGGCCATAGGACCTGTTCGGGTGGAGACAAGAACTCTATGCAATAGCCGGACACCACTTGAAGAACCCAAGGGTCTGATGTAATCAGGGACCAAGCCTGGGTAAAATACCCCAGTCTGCCCCCCACTGGGATCTCCGGAAAGACCAGAGCTAAAAATCTCACCTGCGCCTCTAGCTTTCGGCAATCCACGTGCAGCTCCTCTCGCTCTCCAGGGACGACCCCAGAACGGAAAGAAGGGTGTGACAGGCTGAGGTGTAGGGACTGGAAAGTACTATTGTCTATCGTGGGCGTACTGAACTTGCCCCCTGTTATAGGGTCTATAGTAGGACCCGTGGCCGGAAGGGTGACCCCTACCCCTTCCAGCCTTGCAGAAAACCTTGCCCTGCAACAATTTCTTCAGGGAGGTCTGGGCTTTGTCCAGACTAGAGAACAATCCGACAAACGTATTAATGTTCTTAATGAACGATTTACCAAAAAGAAGGCCATCAGCCGAGGGGCTTGGTTCCTCAGTGGCCAAGTGTGTCAGTTGTGGGTCCAGCCGCATGAGTACAGACCGGTGGCGCTCCGCCGACATGGCAGTGTCGCACGCAATGCCCATCCCCTCAGTACATAAGCATTGACTGGTTCACCAGAGGCGACCGCCTGTTCCGCCAAATTTAAAATCTTGGTCAGTGGACACAAGACATCCAAAAGTTTGTCTTGTACGGACTTAAACAACCTGTCTACACCCTTCCTTGGGTTTTTGCTGGATTTAACAAGGTATTTAACGAGTATATGATCCAGCTAAGGCATCATAGCCCCCTTATTGGCAATGGAGGGCCTGGGGCATTCCACCCTCAATTTATTGGGGTTGCCCCGATCTAGAGATTTGCGCAACCAAGATTCAATGTATTTGGACACTTGCGGAAGAGGTGCCCATTCCCCTAAGCGTGGGTGCTCAATGTCATCCGGGTTGAAATAAGGAACCCCTTGCGAGTCCAGAATGGCTCCTGAGGGATTCCTGGACGAGGAAGCACACCTAGAAGGTGCGACAGCATCCTGCACAAACTCCTCCTCCTCTCCGCTACTAAAAACATCAACATTAGACAAGTCTGAGTCAACCTCGGAGTCTGTATCTGACTCGCCCACAAACGAGTCCGGCTTGTTCCGTTTGGAGGAACGTGAGGTCCGGCCAGCAATATCCTACTCGCAGGCAAAGGGTCTAGCGCTCAAAGCAGAATTATCCTCAGGAGGCACTGAGGACAAGCAGGATAGGTCGTATTGTCTGAAACATGTCGTCTCTTCTGGTCAGACTTACCAGGTCTGGGAAGGACGGAGGCCTGAGATGCCACGTGCGG
Organism: Hyla sarda; assembly: GCF_029499605.1. Lineage (NCBI taxonomy): Eukaryota > Metazoa > Chordata > Amphibia > Anura > Hylidae > Hyla > Hyla sarda. The sequence goes on along the minus strand of NC_079189.1, from coordinate 269,179,671 downwards.
GGTGGGCTGTGTTGTGGCGGGCAACGCCCACCTATCCCAGACCTGGACAACGACCTAGATATGTTCTCGTTCATGGAGGACATGGCTGAGGCTAAAGTGGAGTGTACAGACCGATTCACCATTTGCTGAATCATATCAGCGGAGAAAAAGTCCGCCTCCTGCACTAATAAGGGGGCGTCTTCAAGGGAAATTTCCGTCTTTCTTTCCGACATTGTGTACACACTTAGTAGGGATATATATTTGTATGAGTGATGAGACAACAATGGGATCACCGATTGGGATTCAGGGCTGTGGAGAGAACACTGGGGAAAGAGCAGTGTTAACCTTTAATCATGTGATATACACTTGAACAGTAAACTAGGAACACAGTAATGGATATCCCACAGGAGCCAGGGTATGTGGATATCACCCTGTTCCTGTCTAGACCACAAGGAATTAAGTATATACTACAGCACAACAGCAGTGGCTAAGCACCCTGCTGTTGCCAATAACCCATGGCACAGGACCTGGATCCCCGACGACGACTGCGGAAAGTAGCCGCACTAGCCCGGCCTAGAAAAATAGGTCGCACAGTGCGTCACACATCTCGCGGGACTATGCCCACACGAGCGTTCACGAGACACGCGCAGCAAGTCCCGCGAGACCCACCCCGAAGAAGAAGGCCGACGTCACAACAATGGCGAAGGCCTGCATTTACAGGGGGAAACCAGGTAAAGTACGCAGAAGCGGGGAAGCATTCCAGGCGGGACACGAGACAACTAGGAAGGAAAAATAGAATCGGGAAAAGGTGCTGGCAGATACAGGTAATAAGAGGTGTATCAGGGAAACTGGGCTGAGTGAAATCCCTATAACAACCGAAGGTCACAAAGGACTCCCAAATATTATATAGAACAAATCCTACAGAGGAGTCACTTATGTGTCCTGTCGCTGCTACTGAGCAGAAAGAAAGAGGAGGAGGCGGAGCTGCAGCCAGTTTATATGGGGCAGACTGTGATGTGATTGGTGGAGTGTAAAGGGGAGAGTCACATAGGGTTGCTAGGTGATCTTACACCAGCTTTTTTCTTCTGAAGGTTATTGTTATTTGCATTTTTTCTTTCTGCTATTGAGCAAATTAAAGAAGGAATATGATATGAGCCTCCTGTCTGCCATATAATCCGTTTCCACCTTTTCCTTGATCAGACCCATTCCAATTACTGTATAAAAGGAGCACTACTCCTTCTAGAATCTAGCTACTGAAGAAAGGAGTGGAGCTACTGAAATATAGCCTTATATCAGACTGCAATCCCCACCATCCACATTGTTACTAAGCACGGCAGGACCCGTGGCTCATCTCTCATCCAAAAACAGCATTGGCACTCTCATCCCTGAGCGCTCGCTCCAACACTAAGGACAGCGGCATCGCTAGACAGCACTGTCTGACTGAGAGCTCACTGCTGGGGAGCTGTCCACAGTGGCACCCCACAGCTAGAAGCTCCCAAACAAGCCATCAGATCGGGCGAGCAGGACATTGTCTCCACTGTACTTGTGTTCCTCCATGGGACTTGTCACTGGCCAGAGACCAGCATCGCCTATCTTCCCGTTAACATTTCTTTTCACAGGAGTGCTTGGTCACAGCCGCACTCTGCCTGTCCTATACCACAGGACAATATAGTGCTTTTTCCCTCTACAGGAGAGCATATTTGGGCATTTCTATTGGAACTATAGCAAGATGCCACTGACTGCACAGCAGTCCCATTGACTATTGCTTTGATTATTGCTTTTCTCCCTGTCTGCCTTTCCATTTACAGGGAGTACCTAGTTCTCAAATCATTGGTTACATAGTAACATTACTTGTATATTATTATTATTGGATAGCAGTTATTGTTTCTCTTTGTTTGCTTGCTCAAATACCTGTTACATAGGAACATACTTGACTGACCAGCAGGATCTAGTTGCCTACTTTAGAGCACATAGCGCTCACATAGTGACAAACATTATATACTGTACAGCAGTAATATTGCAACATTAAGAATTACATGGGAAGTCACCAACCCACTTCTTCGAACATCACAATCTCTAAGGGAATATTCTGCATGTTTGTTTTATGAAATTTTTATAAAAGAAATAGTATTTTTACATTTTTTATTGTAATAGGTGTCTTGGTGGGTGGTCCCACCATTTTATACACTAAATAAATACTGCCAATTTTTACCACATTATGGGCTGATAATACTGTTTACTTGTGATACCTTTTTTTTCTCCTCTTGATTCTTTTCAATTTCCTTTCCCCCACACCCTTCTTTACCTTTCCTCCTCCCCACTCCCTTTTTTCCCTTCTCTACTTACCTGTACCCTTACCTTCTCCCCATCCTCCCATTTATCCCATAATAGAACACCTGAAAACGGCACCTCTTTTTTTAACCCCTTGAGGACAGAGCGTTTTTCCATTTTTGCATTTAGTTTTTCCTCCTTACCTTTTTTGAAAATCATAACCCTTTAAATTTTTCACCTAAAAATCTATACAATGGCTTATTTTTTGCTCCACCAATTCTACTTTGTAATGACATTAGTCATTTTACCAAAAAATTTACAGCAAAACCAAAAAGAAAATCATGTGCAACAAAATTGAAGAAAAACTGCCATTTTGCAAATTTTGGGGGCTTCTGTTTCTACGCAGTAAATTTTTTGTGAAAATTACCATATCTTTATTCTGTATGTCCATACGATTAAAATGATACCCTACCTATATAGGTTTGATTTTGTCTTACTTTTGGAAAAAATCATAACTACATGCGTGAAAATTAATATGTTTGAAACTGTCATCTTCTGACCCCTATAATTTTTTTATTTTTCCGCGTACAAGTATGAGGGCTAACTTTTTGCGCCGTGATCTGACATTTTTATCAGTACCATTTTTGTTTTGATCTGACTTTTTGATCGCTTTTTATTAATTTATTATGGTATAAAAAGTAACCAAAAATACACTATTTTGGACTTTGGAATTTTTTCTGTGCGTACGCCATTGACCATGCGGTTTAATTAACAATATATTTTTATATTTCAGACAACTACGCATGCAGCAATACATCTTTATTTTCATTTACAGTTTTTTTATGGGAAAAGGGGGTTTATTCAAACTTTTATTAGGGGAGGGGTTAAATCATCTTTATTAAAGGGGTAGAAAAATAAAAAATGCCCCAAAGCCACCACAATACCTGTTCTGTGTCCCCTGTAGTTATTGATGTGGTTTTGGCAGCTCCTTTGCCCCCTGATGTCTCCTAAATACTTTTTTCTTGTTTGCAGCACAGACTACAACTCCCAGAAGTCAGTGCGTAATGGCTGCCAGCCAACTGCTTTCACTATCTGTGTGCAGGCTTGCACTGCATCTCACACACTGTACATGTCTTTTCTTTCAGGCTATCCTTCCCCCAGCAATAAATCATGCTGTGCTCTGAATGGCAGCTTATTCAGCAGAAAAACAGCAGCTATGTGCTCAGCTGTGACTGAGAATCTTCATTGCTTTTCTCTCACAGCTCACAAGCTCTCACAACAGGGCGGAGAGGGCGAGGAGATGTGTGGCTGTACAGCCAGAGCACTAGACCAAACAGAAATCAGGTGGTGTTATCCTGAAGGGTGGGGCTAGTCTCAGTGAGGGGTTTACACCAAGACAAGGGGGATTTGAGAATTACGTTTTTCTCTCATTTCCTGCCTGTAAGTGACAGCTGAAAGAGGGAAACTTCTGTATATAGCGAAAGAATGATATTTAGACAAATACACTGCTCAATAAAATAAAGGGATCACTTAAACAACACAATGTAACTCCAAGTCAGTCACACTTCTGTGAAATCACACTGTCCATTCAGGAAGCAACACTGATAGGCAATCAATTTCACATGCTGTTGTGCAAATGTAATAGACAACAGGTAAAAATTATAGGCAATTAGCAAAACATCCAGATAAAGGAGTGGTTCTGCAGGTGGTGACCACAGACCACTTCTCATGTCCTATGCTTCCTGGCTGATGTTTTGCTCATTTTTAAATGCTGGCGCTGCTTTCACTCTAATGGTAGCATGAGACAGAGTCTACAACTCACACAAGTGGCTCAGGTAGTGCAGCTCATCCAGGATGGCACATCAATGGGAGCTGTGGCAAGAAGGTTTGCTGTGTCCGTCAGCGTAGTGTCCAGAGCATGGAGGTGCTACCAGGAGACAGGCTAGTACATCAGGAGATGTGGAGGAGGCCGTAGGTGGGCAAAAACTCAGCAGCAGGACTGCTACCTCTGCCTTTGTGTAAGGAGAAGCACTGCTAGAGCCCTGCCATTAATTCCAGATTCTTATAAAAAGCAGTTTCAAATTTGTAACCTATGAGAACAAACAAGTAAAATTATCATAAAATAAGTTAGTGGTAAAGTGGCCAAATGTTTACAATCTGGAAGGGAAGTGGCTAATAGTTACTTATTAAATAGACATTATTTTAAATAAATAGTGCAGCATTGCTATTGACTTGAATCTTTTTGTTTTCTTTCTAATACTGTTTATTTGTTCCCACTAGCTTGCAATGGGAAAGATGATGGAGCAAGGTCCAGTACTTATCATAACCTTTCAGGCTCAGCTTGTTATGGTTTTAAAAAATCAAAAAGGGGAGATTGTTGAAGGAGATAAGGCAAGTATAACATTGTAAAGATGTGTATATGATATCTTATTTGAAATGTAGTGCACAGCTTTTGAATTCTTTACAGATGTGTTTATAAGTTTACTTACCTCAGGCAGAAATAGGTATTTTGTAATGTGTCCAAATAAAACTATTATGCATGAGAGAACAGAGCAAAGTTAAACAAACCAAGGCAATACAGGAAAAAAATTCTGTTCTGTTAAAACATTACATACTCTAAGGGACATTTATCATTGTTTCTTTGGTAAGCAAGTTCTGAATGCATTATTTTTTTTTGCTTTTGTTTTGCTTATATGTGACATATTTATCATACTATATCAGGGGGTTGATACAGTTTGCTCATTGCAAAAAACAATAAATCTCTTTAGAATACCACTTTGTAACACACTTGTCTGCCCTAAAATCGCTGTTGTGAAAAAAAATTGTGATATATATATATATATATATATATATATATATATACATATATATACACACACACACACAGATATAAAAAATATATATACAGTGATCCCTCAACTTACGATGGCCTCAACATATAATAGTTTCAATATACAATGGTCTTTTCTGGACCATTGTAACTTGAGACCAGATTCAACATACAATGCTACAGACAGTCCAGGTCTGTGAAATGTGTCAATATCCGGAAGAACTGACCAATCAAAATGGGCATTTTACTGGTAAAACACCTGTATTACTGAAGTGCATGCACTGACTGACTGTCTGGTAGCGCCTCCCTACAGTACAGGGAGGTATTACATGTTCTGTGCTACTCTTTACCTATGCTACAGTTAGCTGCTCCTTTGGACATCAGATAAGGGCCGCTCTATTTTACTTTTTTTGGGACATTGTGTGTGCTGTACAGGACCCTGAAGAAGATCCTGTCCTCTACATAGACAGTGATTTACAGCTTCCAGCAGATTTCTTACTTTTATATGTAAGGACTTGCTTTATCTGTAATAGTTATCTACTTATTTTTCTTTAATCCTCACTTTTTCCTATTTTTGGATGACATTACCAGGTTTCCATAGCGTTATGGTCAATAGTTTCAACATGCCATGGTAGTCCTGGAACTAATACATATTGTACCTTGAGGGACCACTGTGTGTGTATGTATGTATGTGTATATATATATATATATATATATATACAGGAATGTGGAAATCCTATCGCTCGACGCCCGGGACAAGTAGTTTTGGGCGCCGGGCAGGTGAATTGTTTATAGATTTAGCCCTGTATCGGGCTAGCAGGGACAGACCGACTTCCCCCTTGATTTTCTTTACTGCCGGTGTGAGGCGCAGGAGCGGATGCAAGTCTACACCTCACACACACCTCACACCGGCTCTGAGTGTATGGAGGGGGCGGTGACGGGCCCCAGCTGACCGCAGAGCCCGAGGTTTCATGTTCGCATTACATAATTGAGCCACGCCCCCTTATCTAATCCTCCCGGAGGATGGAGGACGCAGCTACACATAACACAAGAAGACAGGGAGAGAAAGGATGTCAACAGCTCGGCACACAGCTCCTCCCCTCCCCCGCTCACAGCTCTATCCCTCCCCCTCCCCCTGCTCTGTCTCCATAGGAACTAATCCACCACGGGGAGGTTGCATGTTTGCACGGGCAGGGGGGGGGGGAGGGGAGAGGACGTCTGGTGTGAGGTGAGATTTTCAAACCCATGCAACCTCACACCGGCCGGGACTGACTACAGCTCTCAGGGGTGTGGAAATTTAAAAAAAAACTACTTGTCCAAGGGACTAAAATGGAGCCCAATCTACTTGTCCCTTGTGTCAATCTACTTGTCCTGCACCGCAAAAATAATTTCAACCAAAATAGTATATAAATGAGGTCTTTTATTAATAGAAACTTAAAACAGACCTAAAAAACACTTTAATGCACTCAAATTTGAAACAAATAAAATATTAACAATCAACCTCATAAGGCCATTTTTTTTCTTGGACCTGCTTGGTTTTATTAGATAACTAACACACAGGTACAGGGGAAAGTGCTTTAACAGACGCTTCTTCTGCTCTTCAAGGATATGATTCTGCTGTCATAACAGGTTGACTTCAATCAGTGTCAAGCTCATGAGGTCTCTTATGCCCACCCACATGCCTGGTTCCACCACATGTTAGCCAGTACTGAATAGCTCTGCTGGGGTCATATTCCTCAAATTCAGGTCCTCCCATTTTAATGAGCATTAAGTCCTGCAATATACCCTGCTGAAGTCTTGTTCGAAGTGGATTTTTAACTATATTCATAGCAGAAAACACCCGTTCTGCCTCTGCTGTGGAAACACTTATTGTAAACATCATCTCCACAACTTTCAATATATTACACAGGGTCGATGGCTTTGTTGATAACACAGAGGAGTATGCAGGCAAAATGGTTATATTTTTATCTTTGAAATTTTTCATGTGTGTCTTAAGTCCACAAAATTCATTAAGAATAGCTGCCTTTTCCTCAGATGAGAAAATAATACTAAAAAAACTAATCAATTCCTCAAGGTCAGCTCTGCCATATGCATATAGTTCCTCTCTGCCTTCTGGCCATGTTGTGTAGTCAAAGACTTGGAATCCACGGGATGGCATAGAATCAAAGACTGAGAATCTTTCATCAATGTAACTAATAATGTTTGTAATGAGCTGCGCATTACATACGCTAGCAGCTGGTGGGCAATGGCCTGACAATTCAATCTCCCACCCTTCAGTAGTTAGATCTCCAAATTTCCTCTCCTCAGGGTGGTACAGTATAAAAAACTTCTTCATGTTTTCACCCCGCTCCAACTTCAAACCCACTAGTCTTAACACACATCTTTCAACAGCAGGCTTAACGTCTAGTAACAAAAGGTCATTAGATTGAAAAAATTCTGACAGCTGAGATACAGGCTCAAGAATATCTCTCAAAACATATAGGGTAGAGAGAAAATTTACATTTGTGATGGATTTCAAATATTTTCTTGCTTTAGCTGAAGACTCATCTGTCCCAGCACCAACCTGACCAAGATGCAAAACAACAGTTTGCAAGTTTTGCTGCATTGCTTTTATGGCTCTTCTTTTACTAGAAACCCATCTCACTTGCTTAATGTCACTGAAGTGAGCAAAGCTTTCTTCAATAACATTTGCGATTTTCTTTTGCATCTCTTCTCCTTTTAGGGCTATTCCAATAAAATTTAAAAACCCATTTTAAAGTTTCTTCAAAACAAATAATATAAGGAGTATTCTTTACAGCATCTAGAATCCCCAGCTGAAGCTTATGTGCTACACAGTGTACAGGCAGCAAAAATGGAATGTCGTTTTTTATCAGTGCTGCTACGCCACCCTTTGAACCCATCATTACAGCTGCACCATCAAAGTTTACCGATATAAGTGTTGGTCCAGGCTGTTCTGGAGACCTCAGATGCAGCATATTTAAAGACAACTTTATACCCTTAACAATTGCATTCAGCACACCTGTAGCATGTGCATGCTCCACTGGTACAAGGTCTATAAATGCTGTATAAGATTTCCCTTCATTAACAACCCTGATCAGCACACTTTCCTGTTCAATGATGGCATTATCTGTGCTGCCATCTGCAACAATACAGATAAACCTTGAATTCTGGACTATCTGTTTGATGTCCTGTCGAATTACTTCCGCCTCACATCTAATGAATTCTGAAGCCTTCTCACGGTTAGTGTAGTTTTTTTCCTAGGTCCACACCAGCCTTTTTCATTGCTCGGCACAGCATATCCATATCTGAAAGAGGCTTTCCTAGTTTTGCAATTAGGTAGGCATTATTAAATAAAATCATTAGCCTATTCCTTTCTACCTCCTTGAGTTTTTGTAAGGTTGTAATAATATTGGGCACGGACTGAACTGCAGAACTGGTACTAGATGCTGTACTTGTTGATGCCTCAGACTGCACAAGTGCTTTTTTATTTTCTTGCTTAAACCAGGAACAGCATTCCAAGTGAGCTTTGCTTGTTTCATGTGCCTTGATTGGCTCAACACGAAATTTATCACAGCCAGTTACAAATGCATTCCTTCCTGATCCAGAGCATCTCATTGCTATAGTAGGGTATTTTAGGCAAATTTCACAGTACATCTTTTCTTCCCCTTGGATCTCCTTTAAAACAAGCCATGGCCACGAATCTTTCCAGTGAGATTTAAAAGCTCTCTTTCTCTTGTCTGTGTCATACTTTTTGTCTTTTGACACAGAACTAGGAGTAGGAGTAGAATCTTGGCTTCTGCTCTCACAGGGACTGGGGCTTTGAGACACATTGCCTGCATCTTGTTTATTTGTTCTTTTGAATCCAAAATTAAGAAGACTTTGAGATGACATAATCAATCAGCGGTCACCAAAGCTGTTGTTAAAACCTGTACTGCTGAAGACCTGGATTTCTATTCGCTTATATCTACTCAATATTCCTCACCTTTTCCTTCCCTGAAAAAATGACAAAAATAAAATAAAATAAAAACCACCACTTACCCCTCCATCGTTCCCCTTCAGCTTCATACGCTCCTTCTTCTGTAATTTCTGTGTGTGCAACATTATGCAGACGCTGCACGCACAGGAAGTTTTATACTAAGTGTGACCCTAAGCAAAATTAAAAGTGGGGTCCCAAATGTCATATATCATACTGTTACAACAGGCACATACTGTATATTTTGTTTAGTCATTATACAAAGACTAACATTACCAAATGTTACCAAAGCCCAAATTATACAGCTACACCAGAAATCCTACCATTACCAACAAACTGTGACTGTTACCAACAAATGCTGGATTATGAAAAGAAAGCTAGGCAGGCATCACTGTGACAAGTAAATGACAACACATTTCAAATAAATCTTCCAAACAGGTAGAATAATTGCGGCACTCACCGGCTTTTTTCAGGCTTCTTTATTCAAGTGTGGGTGCATCAGCAGGTACACATACAGAGCAGAGCTCTGTATGTGTACCTGCTGATGCACCCACACTCTAATAAAGAAGCCTGAAAAAAGCTGGTGAGTGCCGCAATTATTCTACCTGTTTGGAAGATTTGAAGTGCAACTACACTATTGTGCTGAGCACCATCAGTAAGAGGCTAGTTAAAGCAGCTGTACTGCATTCTGCTGGCGGTACCAAAGAATATGAAAAAAAAAAAAGGAAACCGCACGTACCAATGTAAAATCTTTATTGTTGCTTAGGTTAACACAAATTCCTATGCACAAAGTTCGTGTTCAGCATAAAAGCTGGCTGACCTGCAAGGAGAGGCTGATGAATCATTTCGCAAGTTACCCACTTTCTCTAATGTTAAACAATCTAAAACTTGCATTTTCAGAATCTGCCACACAAATATTTAGGCTCTGTACTTTTCTGTATCTTCCCCAACCTACACAAATTTCCCATACATAAAGCCCAAAATGGTAATGTGGCCCATGATGTCCCATAAAGTACAGTACCCCCTTTTGTGCCCATTACAGTTAGAGTGTAGGTTATATTCCTCAATTAGATAGGTAGCTTGTCCCCCTAGGAAGTAGGAAGGTAAATAATGTCCTAGATAATGTGTCTCCCCTATACGAAGACAGACCTATTGGGAACCCCCTATCTGATCATCAGGTAGGGCTCCCTAGTACATATATAGGCCTGATATATATATATATATGACCCCCATCAGGTAGGGCACCCCAGTAAATCTATAGGCCCCAGATATATATATATATATATATATATAACCCCCATCACTGATGGGGGTCATATCTATCGGGGGCCTGTCTATCTACTGGGGAGCCCCACCTGATGATGAGATAGGGATTCCCAATAGGTGTACAGGTCCCCAGATATATATGACCCCTAGAGCTGGGCGGTATACCTGTTCATACTGAATAATGGTAATTTTATATATAAAATTTTCACCGCCCGCACATAAGGATAATAGGGCATCTTCTATGTGCTGGGACCTGTGTGTCACAGTGGGGGAGTGAGCTGTGACACTCTGTGCAACCAGTATACCGCTGTTTCTCCAACCAGGGAGCCTCCAGCTGTTGCAAAACTACAACTCCCAGCATGCCCAGACAGCCATTGGCTGTCCGAGCATGCTGGGAGTTGTAGTTTTGCAACTGCTGGAGGCACCACCTGGTTGGGAAACACTGTGCAGACAGTATACCGCTGTTTCTCCAACCAGGAAGCCTCCAGCTGTTGCAAAACTACAACTCCCAGCATGCCCAGACAGCCATTGGCTGTCTGAGCATGCTGGGAGTTGTAGTTTTGCAACAGCTGGAGGCACCACCTGATTGGGAAACACTGTGCAGCCAGTATAGCGCTGTTTCTCCAACCAGGAAGCCTCCAGCTGTTGCAAAACTACAACTCCCAGCATGCTCGGACAGCCAATGGCTATCTGGGCATGCTGGGAGTTGTAGTTTTGCAACAGCTGGAGCCCGACCTGATGAAGAGATAGGGGTTCCCAATTGGTGTACAGGCCCCCAGATATACATGATCACCCAGGTAGGGTTCCTATTTAAACAATTATACCCCCTTAAAAATATCTCTGGACGTTTTACACTTACTGCTGCCTGTAAAGATCGCAGGACCTTGCTTTCGGGCCGGGGGATGCACAATGCGCGGGCCGGGGGATACGCGATGCACGATGCGCGCGTCAAGTGACGTCACCCCAGGCACCGCACGGGACGTCAGCGTCACGCCGCTGCCTATGCGTCCCGGCGTCCTGCGCTTCCTATGACATCATGGATAGTGCGCACTGCTTCAGGAAGGATGCCGCAGGTACAATACACGCTGCGCACACATTTAAAATTCTTCCGGCATTTAGCGCTGCTTGCCCGAAGCCGGGCTAAATGCTGGAAGAATCCACCTGCCCGGTGCTCAAAACTGCATGTCCCGGGCGTCGGGCTATATAATTTCCACATCCCTGGCTCTGATGTCCAGTCATGGCCGGCTCAGGTGAGGAGGCAGAGAATGCAGGCGACAGGAAGGGTGGTTGTATATGTAGAGTGTGAGTGGATGTGTGATGTGTGTATAATGTCTGTGTGTGATGTGTATGTAATGTATGATGTGTGTATAATGTCTGTGTGTGATGTGTATGTAATGTATGATGTGTGTATAATGTCTGTCTATGTGTGATGTGTATGTAATGTATAATGTGTGTATGAAGTCTGTCTTTGTGTGATGTGTATGTAATGTATGATGTGTGTATGATGTGTGTATGATGTCTGTCTGTGTGATGTGTATGTAATGTATAATGTGTGTATGATGTCTGTCTGTGTGATGTGTGTATGATTCTGTCTGTGTATGATGTGTATGCAATGTATAATGTGTGTATGATGTCTCTGTGTGTGATGTATATGTAATGGATAATGTGTGTATGATGTCTGTGTGATGTGTGTATGTATGTGATGTATGATGTGGGGTGGGCAGCGGTGTATGTATGGTGTGAGTCTATGTGTGATGTGTTTATGATGTCTGTGTGATGTGTATATGTAATATATGATGTGGGGGGGCAGTGGCGGGTGTATGTATGATGTGTGCATATGTATGGTGTGAGTGTATATGTGTATGATGTATCTGTGATGTGCGTATGTAATGTATGATGGTGCCATCTAATTTTATTTATTTTTAGTGGCTTCTGGCCACCTGCACTGAATTGCACGCCCAGAATCCCGCCCACTTCATACTCACCCGCAAACCAAGAGCCCCACGGATGCACGCAAACACGCCCGAACCAAAACTACAACTCCCAGCATGTTACACCATAACCTGAACTATAGAACTATAAAGTGCAACATGCTGGGAGTTGTAGTTTTGGTTCGGGTCAGCTGCAGAGCCATAGGCTGCTTCAGGGCATGCTGGGTGTTGTAGTTACTAACTGCAATCCCCAGTATTCCCTGACACAGACTATGGCTCTGCAGCTGACACAAACCAAAACTACAACTCCCAGCATGTTACACAATAACCTTAACTGTACTACTATACAGTGCAACATGCTGCAACACCCACAGAACCATAGGCTGCATCAGGGCATGCTGGGTGTTGTAGTAACTAAATGCAACTTCCAGCATTTTCTGACACAAAATGCAGCACATTAACTGGAGAAGCAAAACACCCCCCAGTAACACACAAGTCCCTATTGAGACTGAAAATTAGTGATTAAAATATTTTAAAAAGGGCGTATACATGTGAATAAGCCCCTTTCTTAATAAGTTTCCAATTTTCTTTAAATAAAAATAATGTACAAAAATAAACATAAGTGGTGTCTCTGCATGTGGAAATGTCCAGGCTATTAAAATATAATGTTAATTAAACCGTACGGTGAACGGTGTAAATGTAAAAGAATAGTCCAGAATTGTTCATTTTTGGTCGCTTCTTATGAGAAATTTTTAATGGTGATCAAAAAGTTACATCAAGACTTTTCTGTGGTTGCCTCGGGCGTAAAAGGAGCTACAGCTCTCCCGCCGCTAATAGTCTGGCATACTGCGATCACCGTGGCCGCTATTAAACCATTAGATCACCGCTGTCAAAGTTGACGGTAGTGTCTAAAGGATCTTATATCCATCCCTGGTGGTCTAGTGGGGGGGATCGTACTATTTTGGTCAAAATTATTTTATCTACCGGGACAAGTGGATTTTCTTGAGGGACAAGTAGATTGTGTTCCGCTTTAGTGCCTTGGACATGTATTTTTTTTTAAATTTTATTTCCACATCCTTGATAGATATATATACCGTATTTATCGGGGTATACCACGCACCGGCCTATAACACGCACCCTCATTTTGCCAAGGATATTTGGGTAAAAAAAGTTTTTTACCCAAATATCCATGGTAAAATGAGGGTGCGTGTGTGCGCGTGTATACCCCGATATACCCCCAGGAAAGGCAGGGGGAGAGAGGCCGTCGCTGCCCGCTTCTCTCCCCCTACCTTTCCTGGGGTCTAGAGCGCTGCTGTCGGCCCTTCTCACCCCCTGGTTATCGGCGCCAGGGGGAGAGAAGGGGCAGCGGCACCCATTGCCGGCGCCGCTGCCCCGTTGCCTCCCCCCATCCCCGATGGCATAATTACCTGAGTCGGGTCCGCGCTGCTGCAGGCCTCCGTCGTGCGTCCCCAGCGTCGTTGCTATGCACGGCGCGGCGCACTGACGTCATGCGCCGCGCCGTTCAGCGCATAGCAACGACGCCGGGGACGCACGCCGGAGGCCTGGAGCAGCGCGGACCCGACTCAGGTAATTATGCCACCGGGGATGGGGGGAGGCAACGGGGCAGCGGCGCCGGCAATGGGTGCCGCTGCCCCTTCTCTCCCCCTGGCTGTCGGCGCCGCTTCTCTCCCCCTGGCTATCGGTGCTGGCACCGATAGTCAGGGGGACAGAACGGGCAGCGGCGCCGATAACCAGGGGGTGAGAAGGGCCGACAGCAGCGCTCTAGACCCCAGGAAAGGCAGGGGGAGAGAAGCGGGCAGCGACGGCCTCTCTCCCCCTGCCTTTCCTGGGGGTGTATCGGCGTATAACACGCACACAGACTTTAGGCTAAAAATTTTAGCCTAAAAAGTGCGTGTTATACGCCGATAAATACGGTATATATATATATATATATATATATACCAGCTAAATACCCAGTGTCGCCTGGTTTTTCCTACCTATTCCTTTTTGGGGAACAAAAGCAGCATAGGAGGAAGTACTTGTCATATCCAGTCCTCATATCCCGTCCTAAGGTGGCGCTGAGTTGTGATAAAGAGACTGTAGGCCGAAAATAGGAGGCGTGGTGTTGTGGTAGTGGGCATGACACATTGTCTTATTTTTAAAGAATTTATTTGCAAATTATGGTGGAAAATAAGTATTTGGTCACCTACAAACAAGCAAGATTTCTGGCTCTCACAAACCTGTAACTTCTTCTTTAAGAGTCTCCTCTGTCCTCCACTCGTTACCTGTATTAATGGCACCGGTTTAACCTTATCCGTATAAAAGACACCTGTCCACAACCTCAAACAGTCACACTCCAAACTCATCTATGGCCAAGACCAAAGAGCTGTCAAAGGACACCAGAAACAAAATTGTAGACCTGCACCAGGCTGGGAAGACTGAATCTGCCATAGGCAAGCAGCTTGGTGTGACGAAATCAACCGTGGGATCAATCAATTATTAGAAAATGGAAGACATACAAGACCACTGATAATCTCCCTCGATCTGGGGCTCCACGCAAGATCTCACCCCATGGTGTCAAAATGATCACAAAAATGGTGAGCAAAAATCCCAGAACCACACGGGGGGGACCTGGTGAATGACCCGCAGAGAGCTGGGACCAAAGTAACAAAGCCTACCATCAGAAACACACTACGCCACTAGGAACTCAAATCATGCAGTGCCAGACGTATCCCCCTGCTTAAGCCAGTACATGTCCTGTCCCATCTGAAGATTGCTAAAGAGCATTTGGATGATCCAGAAGAGTATTGGGAGAATGTCATATGGTCAGATGAAACCCAAGTAGAACTTTTTGGTAAAAACTCAACTCGTAGTGTTTGGTTGAGAAAGAATGCTGAGTTGCAGCCAACGAACATTATACCTACTGTGAAGCATGGGGGTGGCAACATCATGCTTTGGGGCTGTATTTCTGCTAAGGGACCAGGAAGACTGATCCATGTAAAGGAAAGAATGAATGGGGCCATGTATCGTGAGGTTTTAAGTAAAAATTAGACAGCTTTCACTACTAAGCATGTAAAGTAAATAAAATGATTAAAAAACTTTTATTCCAAACACTCCCAAAACAAGCCCTGGTTAACCAAAAACAACAAAAAACAAATCAACGTAAGCAAACTAATCCGAAGTAGTCCTCTGAAATGATAAGGAAAAAAAACAAAGAAAATTGGATAGTACATTTATGGTACCATCCCCTGGGGATAATGCCCATAAAGCAGCATTTCCAAACAGGGAGCCTCCAGCTGTTGCTAAGCTACACCCCCATCATTTCCAGACAGCCTTTGGCTGTTTGGGAATTATGGGAGTTGTAATTTAGCAACGGCAAGCCTCCAGTTTAGCAACAACCGAAATCTTGCTGTTCCTAAACTACAACTCCCATGATGAGAGTTGTAGTTTAGGAACAGTTGGAGTCTTGCTGTTGCTAAACTCAGGCCCGGCGGAACCACCAGGCGGACCAAGCGGCCACTTAGGGGCGGGCAGGTCCGCAGCCGGGGGTGGGACGGAAAAATTAACCTCTTTTTTTTTTTTTTTTGGGACATTCCTGCGGGCTGCTGAGTTGCGGATCGGGGCCCCCCGATAGCCCGGCCGCGGCCACTTTTAAACAGTGACCAGCAGCGGCGCCTGTGGGCCCGGACTCCTCCTTTTTCTATATTTCATATTTCCTTACCTGGCTGCGCTCGACAGGCTCAGGTGATGCGTCGGGTCTTGTGGGCTGTGACGAGTTACGTCTCCTGCGGCTCCTCTGCACGGACCTACAGAATAAACATAAGGTGTCATTTTTACCGAATAATGTACTGTGTAGAAATGGAAGCCCCCAAAAATGACAAAATAGTGTTTTTTCTTCAATTTTGTCGCACAATTATTTTATTCCCCGTTTCGCCGTCGATTTTTGGGTAAAATGACTGATGTCATTACAAAGTAGAATTGTTGGCGCAAAAAATAAGCCACAATATAGATTTTTAGGTGCAAAATTGAAAGAGTTATGATTTTTAAAGAAGAAAAATTGAAGATGCTAAAACAGAAAAACCCTGACTCCTTAAGGGGTTAAATAAAGGTTTATGCCATTGACCGTAGGAATTCTTATATTTTCATTTATTGGACATTTATGCATGCGGT
The DNA here is from genome assembly GCF_029499605.1 of Hyla sarda. Taxonomy (NCBI): domain Eukaryota; kingdom Metazoa; phylum Chordata; class Amphibia; order Anura; family Hylidae; genus Hyla; species Hyla sarda. The sequence continues at coordinate 269,163,251 of NC_079189.1, read as the reverse complement.
GATACCAAATATGTTGGTTTATTTGTATTTACTTATTTTTTGAAAAATGGGGAGTAAGGGGAGTGATTTAAGCTTTTATTAGGGGATTTTTTTTTTTTTTTTTTTTTTTACAATTATTGCCTTTGTTGTTTCAATTTTTTTTGGTCCTATAGGGAAGTTTTTCCACATACTGTGTCTCCAATTGCTTCAGAACTACAAATCCCAGCATGCCCTTTAGCTGTCTGTGTCTGCTGAGGGTTGTAGTTATGCAATAGCTGGCAGCAAATTTTTTCTATGAAAAAGTGTGCCTCCAGCTGTTGCATAACTACAACTCCCAGCATGCACAGGTAGGGGTGGGGGGACAGTTCGACCGGGTGGGGTGGGGGGGTTTGGGGGGGGGTGCCAAAATGGAGCTTCGCTTGTGTAGGCAGAAATCCTTGCACCGGCCCTGGCTAAACTACAAGTTGTAGTTTGCAACAGCGAGACTATGTGATGGGGGCTACAAGACATTAGGGAATAGCGGCATTTGACCAGTTAAATGATGGACATCAGAGCAATCTCTGATGTCTGCCATTACTTGCAGATTTCAGCTGCTGATAGCAGCAGGCATCTGCCAGTTATGATACAGGCCCAACCCGTGGGCCTGTGTTATGTCTGCCCACCCGACCCATAACTTACATGTACTGTATGTCATGGGTCGGAAAGGGGTTAAAGGAAAACAGTCATCCTGTTCACCCACACTTAACTCAATACACTGGGTTATATTGTGGGTGAACAGTAGACCGATGAGGGGGTCACTGATTGCTATACGTACCTGCACTCTGGAGATCTGTCCCTCCGAAGATCAGCTTCCATCTCACCTGGATTGCACGCTGGAGGCTTGATTTGAATATTCGTTGTTGCGGGTCGTGTGAGTGCATTCACATGACCCGCAACAATGAATATTTAACTCAAGCCAACAGGCCCGACTCCAGTGCACTAAAGGACAGATCTCCGGAGTGCAGGTTTGTATAGCAGTCAGTGACTACTCATCCATCTCCTGTTCACCCACACTATAACCCATTGTATTGCAGGGCCGGACTGGGGATGAAAACCAGCCCTGGAAATTACTGCATACCAGCCCCACAGCATTGTGTCATTGTTCCAGCAAACGGCCACCGAGCACAGGCTTATCACTTTACGTGGCTATATATATATATATATATATATATATATATATATATATATATATACATATATATCACAGAAGGAATACACCAGTACTTTGCCAAATGTTTCAATAAAATGGTGTCAGCGTGCAAGACCCGATTAAAGTCCACCACAAATTCAAAAAGTAAAATGGCACAACACTCCCTTATAGTGAAAAATGGCAGCAATGTTTTAAATAGGTTATATGTGAAAATCCGGTATATTGAGAGCAATTTTACCAATAAATTAAACCAAATTGACCCACTAAATTGCCACTGTCTTGCCTCTTGAAAACGCTGCGGAGACGGCAAAACATGTAGAGGCGGAAATATAGTGTTTTTAAAGTTGTGTTTGAGTGGGAATTGTAGGTTGCTGTAGAAATTATCCCTCTCAGCACATACATTTTAAATGATGTGTTTTTTTCTGGGATTACTTTTTATTTATTGAATACAATAAAAGTTATATTTTATAAGGGGAATAATAAGAGGTGTTTTGCACCCTGGGCTACGGCCCTAGGGTTTGGATAATATTACCAATAATACCAGTATACAAGGAGGAAAATTATCACCATACATATTACCATCATACTGTTACTGACCAAATCCTGTATACTGAGACCAATATTAGCAATAATACCAATATACAAGGAGGAATATTATGCCCATACATATTACCGTCATACTGTTACTGACCAAATACTGTGAACTGAGATCGAAATTATCAATATCAGTATACAAGGGACAAGTAATATCTCCACATCATGACCAGTATTACTGCAGAATGACTAATATCCCCACACTGCTACTTAAAAAAATCCACTAGGCAAAGACCAAGGTTAACTCCATACAGTGATCATATACAGATAGATACCAACACTACAAAGGTGCCCCCCTTCCCTCTCCCCTTCTTAGCTAAGTAAATGTTCAGCCTTAATATATTAGGTAGGTAGGCAGGCTTCTTCCCACTTCTACCTCCATTCCACATTAGGCTGTATTCACACCACGATTGTTACATACGGGACCGGATCCGATAGGGACATGTGAAAACCAGGCACTCCCGTATCTCAGCCCCCATCTCATTCATTTGAATGAGCCGACTGGAGTCAAATAGTGACTCCAGTTGGCTTATTTTTGCCCCATATCCGGTTTTGTGACCAGACTTAAAACCTTGGTATACTACAGTTTTAAGTCCGGTCACAAAACTGGATACGGGACAAAACTGAGCCGACTGGAGTCACTATCTGACTCCGGTCGGCTCATTCAAATGAGATGGGGGGCCGGGTCCGGCTGAGATACGGAAGCGCCTGGTTTTCACATCTCCCAGCCAGATCCGGTATGTAACAATTGTAGAGTGAATGCAGCCTTAGCTAGCTACCGTATATACTCGAGTATAAGCCGACCCGAGTATAAGCCGAGGCCCCTAATTTCAACCCAAAATCCCAGGAAAAGTTATTGATTCGAGTATAAGCCTAGGGTGGGAAATACATCATCCCCCCTGTCATCATCCAGACCCCCGTCATTAACATCCTCATCATCATCACCGCCTGTCATCATCCAGACCCTCATCATCATCCCCTTGTCATCATCCCACACCCCCCCCTTCATCATCCCCTTGTCATCATCCCCACCCCCCTTCATCATCCCCTTGTCATCATCCCCACCCCCCTTCATCATCCCCTTGTAATCATCCCACACCCCCCCCCCCCCCCCTTCATCATCCCCCTGTCATCATCCCCACCCCCCTTCATCATCATAGTTACATAGTTAGTACGGTCGAAAAAAGACATATGTCCATCAAGTTCAACCAGGGAATTAAGGGGTAGGGGTGTGGCGCGATATTGGGTAAGGGATGGGATTTTATATTTCTTCATAAGCATTAATGTTATTTTGTTCCATGAATTTATCTAATCCTGTTTTAAAGCTGTTAATTGTTCCTGCTGTGACCAGTTCCTGAGGTAGACCGTTCCATAAATTCACAGTCCTCACGGTAAAGAAGGCGTGTCGCCCCTTGAGACTAAACTTTTTCTTCTCCAGACGGAGTGAGTGCCCCCTCGTCCTTTGGGGGGGTTTAACCTGGAACAGTTTTTCTCCATATTTTTTGTATGGGCCATTAATATACTTATATACGTTTATCATATCCCCCCTCAAACGTCTCTTCTCAAGACTAAACAATTGTAACTCCTTTAATCTCTTCTTATAGCTAAGATGTACCATGCCCCATATTAGTTTAGTCGCGCGTCTCTGCACCCTTTCCAACTCCGCAGTGTCCCTTTTATGGACAGGCGACCAAAACTGAACAGTATATTCCAGGTGAGGCCGTACCAATGCTTTATAAAGGGGGAGTATTATGTCCCTGTCCCTTGAGTCCATGCCTCTTTTGATACATGACAATATCCTGCCGGCTTTGGAAGCAGCAGCCTGACATTGCATGCTATTCTGTAGTCTGTGATCTATAAGTACATCCAGATCCTTCTCTACCAGTGACTCTGACAGTTTAATCCCCCCTAAGACATACGATGCATGCAGGTTATTAGTACCCAGATGCATAACTTTACATTTATCCACATTGAACCTCATTTGCCAAGTGGATGCCCAGACACTTAGTCTATCCAAGTCATTTTGTAACTTATGCACATCCTCTATAGACTGTACCGTGCTACAAAGCTTGGTGTCATCTGCAAAGATAGAAACAGAGCTGTTAATACCATCCTCTATATCATTGATAAATAAATTAAACAACAGCGGGCCCAGTACTGAACCTTGGGGTACACCACTAATAACCGGGGACCAATCAGAGTACGAATCATTGACCACCACTCTCTGGGTACGATCCATGAGCCAGTGTTCAATCCAGTTACAAACTAAAATTTCCAAACCCAAAGACCTTAACTTACCTGTCAGACGTCTATGAGGGACAGTATCAAACGCTTTAGCAAAATCCAGAAACACTATATCCACAGCCATTCCTCTGTCAAGGCTTCTACTCACCTCTTCATAAAAGCAAATTAGATTGGTTTGACAACTCCTATCCTTAGTAAACCCATGCTGGCTATCACTTATAATACAATTATCCCCTATGTATTCCTGTATGTAATCCCTTATAAGTCCTTCAAACAATTTACCCACAATGCACGTTAAACTTACCGGTCTATAGTTTCCTGGGGAAGACCTAGAGCCCTTTTTGAAGATTGGCACCACATTCGCCTTGCGCCAGTCCCTTGGCACAATACCAGACACCAGAGAATCTCTAAATATCATGAACAGGGGTACAGATATTACTGAACTTACCTCTCTAAGAACTCTTGGGTGTAGTCCATCCGGCCCTGGGGATTTGCTTACATTTATATCACTTAACTTACCTTGTACCATCTCTACATTAAGCCAGTTCAGTACATTACATGATGTGTTACCAGCACTGACCTGGCCAATGTCAGCTCCTTCTTCCATAGTATATACAGAACTAAAGAACCCATTCAGTAGCTCCGCCTTCTCTTGATCGCCTGTGACAACCTCCCCATTATCATTATTAAGGGGTCCTACATGCTCTGTCCTTGTTTTTTTTGCATTTATATATCTAAAAAAATATTTAAACATTTTTACAGATTTTATTAAGCTCCTTGTACTGTTTAAATGTTATAGCTGATCCATCAGATTTGTATTTTTTGAAGGCTATTTTTTTGTTGTTTATTGCTCTTTTAACATCATGTGTCAGCCATGTAGGATTTAGTTTTAATCGTTTATATTTGTTCCCCTTTGGTATATATTTAGATGTATAGTTATTTAGAGTTGATTTAAAGATGTCCCATTTACCTTCTGTATCAGTATTTGAGAACACCTCCCCCCAGTCTATGTCCTGTAATGCAGCCCTCAGCCCAGGGAAATTTGCCTTTTTAAAGTTATATGTTTTTGCCTTCCCCGCCTGTCTTTGTTTTCTACATTTTAAGTCAAAAGTAACTATATTGTGGTCGCTATTACCAAGGTTTTCCCGCACAGTTACATTACCAACCAGCTCTGCGTTGTTGGAAATGATCAGATCCAACAAGGCATCACTTCTTGTTGGGTCCTCCACAAACTGGCCCATAAAATTATCCTGCAATAAATTTAGGAATTGTCGCCCCTTTGTAGTTTTAGCCAACCCCGGACCCCAATCTATATCTGGATAGTTAAAATCTCCCATTATTACCACTGTACCTGCCCGGGCGGCCCTCTCTATTTGTTTATGAAGCCGAACTTCTATCTCTTCAGTGATATTAGGGGGTCTGTAGATTACCCCAAATATAATTTTTTCAGTATTTCCCTCCTTTTGTAATTCTACCCACAGTGATTCCACCTCCTCAAAATCATCACACACTATGGCATCGTTCACACTGACTTTCATACCACTTCTTACATACAGACAGACTCCACCACCTTTTCTGTTCATTCTATCCTTGCGAAACAATGTAAACCCCTGCAGATTGACAGCCCAGTCATGCGAGGAGTCCAGCCATGTCTCAGTGACCCCAACTATATCAATATGTTCCTCCAGTATCAAGGCCTCAAGCTCCCCCATTTTATTTGCTAGGCTTCTGGCATTTGTGAACATACACTTTACATTTCCATCCTTTATGTTATTGGGGTTAATGGGATTCAAGGGTGCAAGTTTTATTTTCCTATGAAGCCTATTCCTATTAACTATTCTAACCCCTCCCTCTGCTCCACCCCCAGGTACATTTATAATTCCCACCTCTCTATCTACACTATCTTCCCCCTCTTTGCTGTAGGTTCCCTCCCCCCAAGTCCCTAGTTTAAACACTCCTCCACCCTTCTAGCCATCTTCTCCCCAAGCAAAGCTGCACCCTCCCCATTGAGGTGCAGCCCGTCCCTACGATAGAGCCGGTAACCGACAGCGAAGTCAGCCCAGTTCTCCATGAACCCAAACCCTTCCTTCCTACACCAGCTTCTGAGCCACTTGTTTACCTCCCTGATCTCCCGCTGCCTCTCTGGTGTGGCTCGTGGTACTGGTAGTATTTCAGAAAATACTACCTTGGAGGTCCTTGCCTTAAGCTTCGGCCTAAGTCCCTGAAATAATTTTTAAGGACACTCCACCTACCTCTTACTTTGTCATTGGTGCCAATATGTACCATGACTGCTGGGTCCTCTCCAGCCCCGCCCAGCAACCTGTCAACCCGATCCGCGATGTGCCGAACTCGTGCGCCAGGCAGACAACACACTGTTCGGCGATCACGGTCTTTGTGACAGATTGCCCTGTCTGTCCCCCTAATAATTGAGTCCCCCACCACTAGTACCTGTCTGGCCTGCCCTGTACTCCTCCCTCCCTCCTTACTGGAGCAGACACCCCCCTGGCGGTCAGAGGCGGTATCCTGCTGCAGTTCTGCTAGCTCTGTAATGGCATCCCCCTCATCTGCCAAGCGGGCAAACTTGTTGGGGTGTGCCAGTTCAGGACTAGCCTCCCTGACACTTTTTCCCCTACCCCTCTTTCTAACTGTAACCCAGCTAACTGCCTGACTGTCCTGCAAATCCGTCCCACTGTCCTCCCCCACCTCTATTCCCGAGAGTGCCTGCTCAGTGAGCAGGAGACTCCTCTCCATGTTGTTAATGCTTCTCATTGTTGCCAGTCGCCCCTGGATGCAGGATCTGGGCTTCCAAACGGACAACTAGCACACATCTCGCACAACAATATGCACCCTCAAACTGTTGTTCAAGGATTGCATACATTGAACAGGATGTACATTGGACTGCATTTTCCAACATGGAGGCCATCTAGTTATGGGGATTTCACAAATGTATAGGAAAAAACAGACAGTCAAAATTACACTTAAAATTTTTTGTAGACCTTGTGGGTTTAGAAATTAACACTCACAGCGATCTCAACCTCCTGCTTTCAAACTCCTGTTTTTGAAACTCCTCTTTCACGCCCCCTCTTACACAGCAACACTCAGAAGAGCAAGCTCTCAATAAGAGTCCCAAGCTAAGATTTATACACCTGTGCCCAATCTACTCCTCCTCCCCCCAAAATATGAATGTGGGCTATAGGCAGTCGCACCCACTCCACAGATTCAATCCGCACAACAGATAATCACAGTTTTTGAAACTCCTCTTTCACGCCCCCTCTTACACAGCAACACTCAGAAGAGCAAGCCTCTTGTCATCATCCCACACCCCCCCTTCATCATCCTCTTATCATCCGCCCTCAGTGGTCTTCAACCTGCGGACCTCCAGAGGTTTCAAAACTACAACTCCCAGCAAGCCCGGGCAGCCATCGGCTGTCCGGGCTTGCTGGGAGTTGTAGTTTTGAAACCTCCGGAGGTCCGCAGGTTGAAGACCACTGCGGCCTTCTACATCATCCAGCCCCCTCTCACCCCCTTTAGTTCTGTACAGTACTCGCCTCCGCTCGGCGCTGGTCCGGTGTTGCAGGGCTGTCCGGAGAGGAGGTCGTCCGGTGGGATAGTGGTTCCAGGCTGCTATCTTTACCGGGGGCGCCTCTTCTCAGCGCTTCGGGCCCAGAATAGAGGCGTTGCCTTGACGATGACGCAGAAGTACGTTGGTAATGAACGTACCTCTGCGTCGTTGTCAAGGCAACGTGACTATTCTGGGGCCGGGCCCGAAGCGCTTAGAAGAGGCCTCCCCGGTGAAGATAGCAGCCCGGAACCACTATCCCACTGGACGACCTCCTCACCGGACAGTCCTGCAGCACCGGACCAGCGCCGAGCGGAGGCGAGTACTGTACAGAACTAAAGGGGGTGAGAGGGGGCTGGATGATGTCGAAGGCCGCAGTGGTCTTCAACCTGCGGACCTCCGGAGGTTTCAAAACTACAACTCCCAGCAAGCCCGGACAGCCGATGGCTGCCCAGGCTTGCTGGGAGTTGTAGTTTTGAAACCTCTGGAGGTCCGCAGGTTGAAGACCACTGCGGGTGGAGAGTTCACTCGAGTATAAGCCGAGGGGGGTGTTTTCAGCACGAAAAATCGTGCTGAAAAACTTGGCTTATACTCGAGTATATACGGTATATCTCTCTCCCCACCCAGGGCGGAACTGGGGCTAAAAACCAGCCCTGAAAAAATGATCATACCAGCCCCACAGCATTGTGTCATTGTGGCAGCCGCCGGCTGCAGGGAAGGGACAGGGAAGCTTGACATTTGATTTGCCAGGCCTCCATAAGAGAGCTATGTTGTGGCTGCGCTCTGAAGTTAACATACAAGACAGAAATGTGGTAGTAACGCTATGTAAAATCCACTTGGGGAAGACAGTATTAAAAAAAAACTCTCAGTTCCCAGTGTCCAGCGCTTCTGGGTTAGGTGACGTTACACAGCTGCTCATTCAATTACGGGCCGAAGCAATGTCCAGCCTCAGCTGCTGATTGGATGGCTAGCCGTATGACGTCACGTCACCTAATCCGGAAGTGCCAGATACCAGGAACAGAATTACAGTAGTAGTGCAGAAGCGAGGAATTTAACTGTATAGGGCAATGTTTCCCAACCTTTTTTCGGGTCGGGGCACACCTCGAAAAAAAAATTTTTCGCGGGGCACCGCTACAGAGGTTGACGAGCAAAAAAAAAAAAAGGGGGAAATGGTAAAAAATGCAATGCACTATATCTATTTATCAGTGGGTATGTAGTTTAAAGTGCTGCTTTATACAGCAACTCACCAATGACGTTTTCTCTAGTTTGCAATGTTGTCTTCTCTTCTCCATCTGGTCCGGGCCATCATCACGATTTCTTCCACACACAATTCTTCACCGTTAAACCTGCAAAACAAATCTATTAGGCGCCGAACTTTTTTTTAAATGGGTGACAGAGGGGTGTAGAAGAGTGTACATGGGTGACAGAGGGATGTAGAGGGGTGGACATGGGTGACAAAGGGGTTTAGAGGAGCGTACAGAGGGGTGTACAGGAGCGTACATGGGTGACAGAGGTGTAGAGGAGTGGACAGAGGGGTGTAGAGGAGCGTACATGGGTGAAAGGGGTGTAGAGGAGTGGACAGAGGGGTGTAGAGGAGCATACATGGGTGACGGGTGTAGAGGAGTGGACAGAGGCATGTAGAGGAGCATACATGAGTGACGGGTGTAGAGGAGTGGACAGAGGGGTGTAGAGGAGCATACATGGGTGACAGAGGGGTGTAGAGTAGTGTACAGAGGGGTGTAGAGGAGCGTACATGGGTGACAGGGGTGTAGAGGAGAGTACATGGGTGACAGAGGTGTAGAGGAGTGGACAGGGGGGTGTAGAGGAGTGTACAGAGGGGTGTAGAGGAGCATACATAGGTGACAGGGGTGTAGAGGAGCGTACATGGGTGACAGGGGTGTAGAGGAGTGGACAGAGAGGTGTAGAGGAGCAGACAGAGGGGTGCAGAGGAGCGTACATGGGTGACAGGGGTGTAGAGGAGTGTACAGAGGGGTGTAGAGGAGCATACATGGGTGACAGGGGTGTAGAGGAGCGTACATGGGTGACATGGGTGTAGAGGAGTGTACAGAGGGGTGTAGAGGAGCGTACATGGGTGACAGGGGTGTAGAGGAGTGGATAGAGAGGTGTAGAGGAGTGGACAGAGGGGTGTAGAGGAGCGTACATGGGTGAAAGGGGTGTAGAGGAGCGGACAGAAGGGTGTAGAGGAGCGTACATGGAGGACAGGGGTGTAGAGGAGCAGACAGAGGGGTGTAGAGGAGCGTACATGGGTGACAGGGGTGTAGAGGAGTGTACAGAGGGGTGTAGAGAAGCAGACATGGGTGACAGGGGTGTAGGGGATTGGACAGAGGGGTGTAGAGGAGCGTACATGGGTGACAGGGGTGTAGAGGAGCAGACAGAGGGGTGTAGAGGAGCGTACATGGGTGACAGGGGTGTAGAGGAGTGTACAGAGAAGCAGACATGGGTGACAGGGGTGTAGAGGAGTGTACATGGGTGACAGGGGTGTACATGGGTGACAGAGGGGTGTAGAGGAGCGTACATGGGTGACGGGTGTACATGGGTGACAGAGGGGTGTAGAGGAGTGTACATGGGTGACACGGGTGTACATGGGCGACAGAGGGGTGTACATGGGTGACAGAGGGGTGTAGAAGAGTGTACATGGGTGACAGGGGTGTACATGGGTGACAGAGGAGTGTAGAGGAGTGTACATGGGTGACAGGGGTGTAGAGAAGCAGACATGGGTGACGGGTGTAGAGGAATGGACAGAGGGGTGTAGAGGAGTGTACATGGGTGACGGGTGTAGAGGAGCGTACATGGGTGACAGGGGTGTAGAGGAGCGTACATGGGTGACGGGTGTAGAGGAGTGGACAGAGAGGTTTAGAGGAGCGAACAGAGGGGTGTAGAGGAGTGTACAGAGGGGTGTAGAGAAGCAGACATGGGTGACAGGGGTGTAGAGGAGTGGACAGAGGGGAGTAGAGGAGCGTACATGGGTGACAGGGGTGTAGAGGAGTGTACAGAGGGGTGTAGAGAAGCAGACATGGGTGACAGGGGTGTACATGGGTGACAGAGGGGTGTAGAGGAGTGTACATGGGTGACAGGGGTGTACATGGGTGACAGAGGGGTGTAGAGGAGTGTACATGGGTGACAGGGGTGTACATGGGTGACAGAGGGGTGTAGAGGAGTGTACATGGGTGACGGGTGTAGAGAAGCAGACATGGGTGACAGGGGTGTAGAGGAGTGGACAGAGGGGTGTAGAGGAGTGTACATGGGTGACGGGTGTAGAGGAGCGTACATGGGTGACAGGGGTGTAGAGGAGTGGACAGAGAGGTTTAGAGGAGCGAACAGAGGGGTGTAGAGGAGCGTACATGGGTGACGGGTGTAGAGGAGTGGACAGAGAGGTGTAGAGGAGCAGACAGAGGGGTGTAGAGGAGCGTACATGGGTGACAGGGGTGTAGAGGAGCAGACAGAGGGGGGGAGAGGAGCGTACATGGGTGACAAAGGGGTGTAGAGGAGTGTACAGAGGGGTTTAGAGAAGTGGACAGAGGGGTATAGGGGAGCGTACATTGGTGACAGGGGTGTAGAAGAGTGGACAGAGAGGTGTAGAGGAGTGGACATGGGTCGACAGGAGGGTGAACATGGATGACAGAGGGATTACAGAAGGGTGGACGGGGGTGACAGGGATGACAGGAGGGTGGACGGGGGTGGACATGGGTGATGGGGGGTGAACGGGAGTGAAAGGGATGACAGGAGGGTGGACAGGGGTGACAGGAGGGTGGTGGACAGGGGTGACTGGAGGGTGGTGGACAGGGGTAACAGGAGGGTGGTGGACAGGGGTGACAGGAGGGTGGTGGACAGGGGTGACAGGAGGGTGGATGAGGGTGAACATGGGTGACAGGAGGGTGGACAGGGGGGGCACGGGAGTGAAAGGGATGACAGGAGGGGGTGAACATGGGTGACAGGAGGGGGTGGACGGGAGTGAAAGGGATGACAGGAGGGTGAACATGGGTGACAGGAGGGTGGATGAGGGTGAACATGGGTGACATGGGTGACAGGAGGGTGGATGGGAGTGAAAGGGATGACAGGAGGGTGAACATGGGTGACAGGAGGGTGGATGGGAGTGAAAGGGATGACAGGAGGGTGAATATGGGTGACAGGAGGGTGAACATGGGTGACAGGAGGGTGGATGGGAGTGAAAGGGATGACAGGAGGGTGAACATGGGTGACAGGAGGGTGGATGAGGGTGAACATGGGTGACAGGAGGGTGGATGGGAGTGAAAGGGATGACAGGAGGGGGTGAACATGGGTGACAGGAGGGTGAACATGGGTGACAGGAGGGTGAACATGGGTGACAGGAGGGGGTGAACATGGGTGACAGGAGGGGGTGAACATGAGTGACAGGAGGGGGTGAACATGGGTGACAGGAGGGAGTGAAAGGGATGACAGGGGGGTGTGGACATGGGTGACGGGGGGTGGACATGGGTGACAGGGGGGGGTGGACATGGGTGACAGGGGGGGTGGACATAGGTGACGGGGGGTGGACATGGGTGACGGGGGGGGGGACTGGGTGACGGGGGGGGACTGGGTGACGGGGGGTGGACATGGGTGACAGGGGGGGACATGGGTGACGGGGGGGACATGGGTGACAGGGGGGGACATGGGTGACAGGGGGGGACATGGGTGACAGGGGGGGCGGACATGGGTGACAGGGGGGGCGGACATGGGTGACAGGGGGGGTGTGAACATGGGTGACAGGGGGGTGGACATGGGTGACATTGGGGGGGGGCGAACATGGGTGACAGGGGGGGGTGAACATGGGTGACAGGAGGGGGGGCGGACTGGGTGACAGGAGGGGGGGCGGACTGGGTGACAGGAGGGGGGGCGGACTGGGTGACAGGAGGGGGGGCGGACTGGGTGACGGGAGGGGGGCGGACTGGGTGACAGGGGGGGGGGTGAACATGGGTGACAGGAGGGGGTGAACATGGGTGACAGGAGGGGGTGAACATGGGTGACAGGAGGGGGTGAAAGGGATGACAGGAGGGTGAACATGGGTGACAGGAGGGGGGGCGGACTGGGTGACAGGGGGGGTGTGAACATGGGTGACAGGGGGGTGGACATGGGTGACAGGGGGGGTGGACATGGGTGACAGGGGGGGTGGACATGGGTGACGAGGGGGGGTGTGAACATGGGTGACGGGGGGGGGGGTGGACATGGGTGACAGGGGGCGCGGACATGGGTGACAGGGGGGGGTGGACATGGGTGACAGGGGGGGGTATAAGGTGGACCCGGGTGATGGCGGGGGGGGGGGGGTTGGATAGGGTTGAGAAGGGGTAACAGAGGGGTGGAAAGGGTACAGTACCTTAAGCAAGCCGGTCCGCGCAGCTTTGCAGGTCCACGGCAGGCACGGGAGTCCGGTGCAGGTGAAGATCGTTCCGCCCCAGGGACCCATTTTCGGCTCACTGCACCGCAAGGTAGAAGGGGGAGGGGGACGCTGTGTGCGCAGTGCGCACGCAGGCTTCCCTTCCCCCCTGCGCCGCCAGTCATAAGCGCGCAGGCCGGGCGGAATATAAAAAAAAAAAAGCACACAGCATCACAGCAAAATCCCGCGGCACCACGGCCAGTGGCGAACGGCACACACGTGTGCCGCGGCACCGCGGTTGGGAATCACTGGTATAGGGACTAGGGGGGAGATTTATCAAAACCTGTGCAAAGGAAAAGTTGCCTAGTTGCCCATAGCAACCAATCAGATCGCTTCTTTCATTTTCCACAGGCCCTTTTGAAAATGAAAGAAGTGATCTGCTATGGGCAACTGGGCAACTTTTACTCTGCACAGGTTTTGATAAATCTCCCCCTAGGTCTCCAAACTGTGGACTGCTAGTTGTTCCAAAAATGGTCTGGGCATGCTGGGAGTTTTAGTTAAGCAACAGGTGGAGGTCCACAGTTTGGAGACCATTGGCATAGGGAGAGATGCATCACCCGCCCTGCTGGGACCAGCACTGAGGGCATCTCAGTGTTTTTCCCAGTGTTTTTCCTAGTGTCCTGGGATCATGATGCCTTCACCAGTTTTATGCTGCTCACTGTTTAGGCAGAATAACTGATAAAACATTCCCCTTAACTGTAGTTAAATATAAAAAAATATTATTTTCCATTAACTAACAACTTAAATTGCAATAAAAGAAAACCAAAGTGCCCCTCTCTTACATGGTAGTAATAGCAGGTCTTCTCTCCTTAGAGACCACCCCCCCCCCCCCCGCCCCACATAACAGACCCCACCTCACAGGTCTCCCCCTCTGCAGCCCCCCACATTACAGGTCTCCCCCTCTGCAGCCCCCCACATTACAGGTCTCCCCCTCTCCAGCCCCCCACATCACAGGTCTCCCCCTCTCCAGCCCCCCACATCACAGGTCTCCCCCTCTCCAGCCCCCCACATCACAGGTCTCCCCCTCTCCAGCCCCCCACATCACAGGTCTCCCCCTCTCCAGCCCCCCACATCACAGGTCTCCCCCTCTCCAGCCCCCCACATCACAGGTCTCCCCCTCTCCAGCCCCCCACATCACAGGTCTCCCCCTCTCCAGCCCCCCACATCACACGTCCCCCCTCTCCAGCCCCCCTCACATCCCAGGTCCCCCCTCTCCAGCCCCCCCCCTACATCACAGGTCCCCCCCCTTCAGCCCCCCCCCCCACATCATAGGTCTCCCCCTCTCCAGCCCCCCCCCCCCACATCACAGGTCCCCCCTCTCCAGCCCCTCACATCACTGGTCCTCCCTCTCCAGCCCCCTACATCACAGGTCTCCCCTCTCCAGCCCCCTACATCACAGGTCCCCCCTCTGCAGCCCCCCACATCACATGTCTCCCCCTCTCCAGCCCCCCCCACATCACAGGTCCCCCCTCTCCAGCCCCCCACAACACAGGTCCCCCCTCTCCAGCCCTCCACATCACAGGTCCCCCCTCTCCAGCCCCCCACATCACAGGTCCCCCCTTTCCAGCCCCCCCCCCCACATCACAGGTCCCTCCTCTCCAGACCCCCCCCCCCCACATCACAGGTCCCCCCTCTCCAGCCCCCCACATCACAGGTCCCCCTCTCATCACAGGTCTCTCCTCTCCAGCCCCCCACATCACAGGTCCCCCCTCTACAGCCCCCCACATCACCGGTCCCCCCTCTAGCCCCCTACATCATAGCCCCCCCCATCACAGGTCTCCCCCTCTGCAGCCCCCCCCCATCACAGGTCTCCCCCTCTGCAGCCCCCCCCCCCCATCACAGGTCTCCCCCTCTGCAGCCCCCCACATCACAGGTCTCCCCCTCTGCAGCCCCCCACATCACAGGTCTCCCCCTCTCCAGCCCCCCACATCACAGGTCTCCCCCTCTCCAGCCCCCCACATCACAGGTCTCCCCCTCTCCAGACCCTCATATCACAGGTCTCCCCTCTCCAGACCCCCCCCCCCCCATCACACACTTCATAACAGGACTCCCACCCTTTCCCTTACATAGTAATAACATTCGGTTCCCTTTTCCTCTCACCCAGTACAGTAGCTCTTCCCCCGAGCAGCTGCAGTCACTGTGTGCCGACAGGAGGAGGTGCCAGGAGCAGTGAGGAGGCAGTACTGTCTGTACAGCTCCCATTGCAGACTCTGTAGCCACCAGTCCTCCGGACCTCCGCTCACTGTATCAGCTGTCAGGACCTGTGTGTAATGCTGCAGCTGCCGAGCACACAGGTCCTGACAGACTGATAAAGTGATTTGTCGGGACTCAGGCAGCCTGTCCTCCAGACACTGCCGGCCCAGAGGGCGCACGGCCTAGCGGGAATTATCCCGATATCCCGCTAGGCCAGTCCGGCCCTGGTGTATTGGGTTTAGTATGGGTGAACAGTACACCAATGACTGTTTTCCTTTAACAGAAAAAAAATTCAAACTTTAACTCATATAGATTAACATTGTTTGCTGAAATGTAATTCAAATTCTAATGAAGGGACCATTCAGGTTTTTAGTACTGGCTATAGTGAATACATCAGACGTGTGAGATGTGTTTTTTTTTTTTTTTAAGTATTTATTTAAGTTTTGCAATTTTCAATAACAAACACCACCAAATAAAATCAACATAGACAATAGCACTCCCGGGAGGTCCCAGAGACTAGTATTAAAACGGTAACAAGGAGGGAAAATACACCAAAATGAGCACCTATGTAACAGAAGGGACCTGAGACCCGACCAAAGAAGGCCCAACACAAACAGACATACAAGCAAGCACACTTCCCGGCACCCCTCCTCCCCTCCCCCCACTCCAGCCCAAACACATAATTGGCAATAACACCTCATATCAACCGACTGAGACAATCGAACCGGCGGGTCAGCCGAGACATCAAACAACAGCCAAGGGATCCATACCTTATCAAATTTCTTAGGGCATTTATGACTCGCATATAGAGCCTGGTACAACAGAACATATTTATTAACCAAAGTTATCCAACAAGATAACGGGGGGGGGGGAGGTGTGGAGGTATCCTTCCACATCATGACTACCACTTTACGGGCACAAACAAATCAGCAAGTGTCTATAAGTACTAGAGATCAA